>NW_014577520.1:170304-189107 GCF_000485595.1 Priapulus caudatus | reverse complement strand
GTGGTGGCGATTTTACACATTAATTAGTGGTACGGTAAAAAAACACGCCCCCGGACCCCCCTAGTTCCCCCTCCCCCTCCCCCTTCCCCTCCCCTCCCCCCTGTTTGAATTTCATCCTAGGGAGAACCCTGACTTTGTGTATACATATATATGTACCTCGGGTACATATCTGTAGTACCTGATACGACAACGACCCCTTGAGTGTCACTGATGCTGATAGGGTCTATGTCCCCCAGGTTACTGCCAAAACGTACCCTGGGTACGGTTCGGTATACCGGAACGTACCTTGGTAACTATCTAGCTGATATGGTTAGGGTTAGGGTTAGAGTTAGGGTTAGGGAGTATGCGTAAGCGACTCCCTAGACTCGTTAGTGGAGTAGGCGAGGCACGGTCCGGCATATTAGATAGTAGTATTTAGTACCAGGGTATGTTCCAGTATACCAGACCGTTACGTACCCATGGTACGTTGCAGCAGTACCCTGGGGGACATATAGACCCTATCAGCGTCACTGATTAGGCCGCCTACTGTTACTGATACTAAATAAACACTAATTATATTGTAATGGTGGTAAAATGCGTCTTCGGTACAATCAGCAATCAGAGAAGATCCAAGGCATCAAGTATGATGTATAAAATATACATTAGAGGTTTTATTCTACGTACACACATGTGTATAATACGGTACTAGATACCCTACATAGCACAGCCTGTATAATCAACTGCAAACTCTGACTGCCGAACGCACGTCACACATTGCCTCACTCGCGCTCTGTCTTTCCCTCTAGCCTCCTCTCTCTCTCTCCCTCTCTCTCTCTCTCTCTAGCTGGCACTTTTAAGAGAGATACACCTTTCATCCGTGTCGATCGGTGTCGCAGTTCTACCTTCAGCCACAGCCTTCGGTGTATGAGTTGATGGTGTTGGTTCGTCACTTGAGTGGATGTAACATGAGAGATTACTGCATATCGTTTACCAATTTATGTTCCAGAGTTTGCAATAGCTGAAGGAGTCCACATCTACAGCCATTAAGCGTCTACTCGGACACATGTTTGGGCGATGTCGCTGTATGACGGTTTAGAGTTGGACACGAAAAGCAGTAGTAAGGATGTCGGTATGGGACGCTCTTTCTTTCTTTTACTTGTTCATAAGTTATAATACGATATATGTATACATATGTGCGAGAACCAATTTCCAATTATTCTGTGATAGAGAATATAATTAAACGTTGTTGATCCCGTGATGCTGCTATTGCGTGATTTTCACTTTTTTACTAGAGTTGCTCCATCCTTTTCCTTGCTTTAAAATTTTCTGGCATTTCAAGCTTTTAGAGGTTCTTCCTTTTTAACATCATAACATTTTAATATGCAATGGCAGTATAGTGTTAGCAGGAGCGTATAATGACAAAGCGCATGACGGAGCGTATTTGTCATTATACGCTCCTGGTGTTAGTAAAACGTCACTGCTAAATGTACTACCAGAACTACATTAAACATCGTCACCAGTTTACCACAACCACTATCCGCATTACCACCACAATCCCCTCCACCATCGTAGAAATATTTCAAATGTAGTTGATTTGGTAGGTTTAGCCTTGACCAGAGGTAGAACTATTGACTCGCATATTTTCACACATATACTTTATAAAATTAGTAAATCTGATTTCTGAATGCTTGTGCTGCTACTTCAGCTGGTTGGTCATCAAGCATCAAGCTGCTACAGTCTCATCTACAGGTCAAGAAAAATGTTCTTACACAAGCCAAGGTGAGTTGAAATCAAGCTCTCCATTATGCAGAGAAGTCGTTAAGAAATCTGTGTTATCGTCAGGGCGATACATAGATTTTCTTCTTCATTAACAGTAAGAAATCTGTAGTCCCACCAGCATTGTTGGTTATGCTAATATAAAGTCTTGGTCATCTCTGGCACTACATTGTCAATTTTATGTTGCAGAAAGAAAAGGAGAGGCAGAGCAAAGCGGTTACCCTAGCACCGGTTGTTGATCTGTCACGCCAGAACTCTCAGCCGGATCCAGACATTGACATTCTTCCACCTTTGCAGCTGTCATTCAACCAGGTCTGTGTCTTATCTGATCTGCTAGGAGTCAATTCCCCAGTAGAATTTCTAATTCCCAACCCTGAGCTTGTTGATGTAGTATGGCGATACATATTTAGTATTACATATATTATATACAAGTTATTATATTGGCATCATGCCGTCAGTGTTCCAACTGCAATAGCCTGAAAGCTATATCATACTTCGTATATTGTAGTGGGCAGGGTTTCTTCTGAGGGAAAATTAGACAAAGGAGGTAATGGTCAGGGGTGTGTGGGTTGTATTTCTTATTGGAGCCATAACCCACGAGAAGTTGTAGTGAGTTGAAGCAACCCCGCAAGCTTCATTGGTTCAAGAAATTTGTTTGACTGTGCGTCCATTCGGGGGATTAGTGTCACGTGTGTAGTGTTTCTGTCGGCGAAGATGCTTGCGTGAACTGTAGTGCGTTGTCGCTGTTTAGGAGGCACGTGGCTTGATGTGTGCGGCGTCCGAGGACAGTCTGGACGTTGCTAACGAGTATGATCCGCTCTGGCCTAACGACTATGAGAAGCTGGTGAAGGAGAGGAAGGAGAATCGAGAGAGGGCGCGAGAGGAGGACCTTCGGAAGCGGGAAATGGACGAAAGAGACAGGTGCAAAACGAATTCCGTTTTTCTTTGCGTCGACGCGGGAGACTGGTTGCAATTTATTAGACACAGTTTTGGGTATCGCAACTACAGAGGTGTACATTCTGCGTAAATGAGAAGGTGAAATATGTTAAGCGTGTGTTAGTCTATGGCTTATGTTGGTATGGGTATGTTCGCAGACCTGTATATGCATCATGTAAAATTCTTTTCAGTAGAAGACGGAGAGACCGCTACGATAGGAACGAGACTAGAAGTGACCGGAGAGAGCGAGATTTCTCCCCTCCGCGGGAGCGAGACGGTTTCAGCAGGAGGCGGGACGAAGAAGAGGACTATGATCGAGAGAGACCCTCGCGGGCGGGTGGAGGAGCTGCCATCGCACCTCCTCCCTCCCTGGTGGAGGATGTCAAATGTAAGGGTGTATTACTGTCAAAATGGCTGTGGACCTGTGTGACCTACATGTTTAGCGCGTAGTCAGACTGTGGTTGTGCTATCACATTGATGTTCCATGAGTGGCACAATGTAATTGGTGTCTCCTCTGATGTTTACGTTTGCCACATAGAGTTGTGGTCTGAAAAGCTATCCTGAATTTTAAAAATAGATGTCGGTAATCAAAGGGTAAATTTAAGGGTATGTAAGTGGAGTTCATTCATGGTTAGTAGCAGCAGCAGCAACAGTAGCAGTAACAGCAGTAGCATCAGCAGCATCAGCAGCAGCAGCATGAGTAGTAGCAGCAGCAGCAGTAGCAGCATGAGTAGCAGTAGCAGCGGCAGCAACAATAGCAGTAGCAGCATGAGTAGCAGTAGCAGCGGCAGCAACAATAGCAGTAGCAGCATGAGTAGCAGTAGCAGCGGCAGCAACAATAGCAGTAACAGCAGCAGCAGCAGCAGCAAAAGCACCACCAGCAACAGTAGCAGCAGCAGCAGCAGTAACAGCAGCAACAGTAGCAGCAGTAGTGACAGCAGCAACAGCAGCAGCAGTGACAGCAGCAGCAGCAGCAGCAGTAGCAACAGCAGCAGCAGTGACAGCAGCCATAGCAGCAGAAGTGGCAGCAGCAGTAACAGCAGCAACAGCAGCAGCAGTGACAGCAGCAGCAGCAGCAGTGACAACAGCAGCAGCAACAGCAGTGACAGTAGCAGCAGCAACAGTAGCAGCAGTGACAGCAGCAGCAACAGCAGCAGCAGTAGCAGCGACAGCAGCAGCAACAGCAGCAGCAGTAGCAGCGACAGCAGCAGCAGCAGCAGCACCACCAGCAGCAGCAGTGACAGCAGCATATGTGTTAACATGAAGCTTCTTGTTTAGCTTCTGCCGGAGCGATGGCAGACGATACGAGATCTGGCGGCAAGGTGGCGCCCTTGTTAGGCATGCTAGGGTAAGTACTGTATAAGCTGTATATTTCGCGGTGGTTTAATTTTTCGCGAATTTTCGCGAACGCGTCCCAGACTGCAAAAATAACAACACGCAAATAATTCAAACTGAATAATACCGAATAATTCACAATTCACTGACCGCAAAATTAACCACTCGCGAAATTGTCCGTCAAGTCTGAATTCGCGAAAATATCTGTACGCGAAAAACGTGGCGTATACACTATACAGTATGCCTATAGCTCTTTAGTGCGCGCGCAGCTTTAGTGCTGCGTGACAAAAGGTATGGGTAAACTGAATTAAATGTGGCAAACACTTTCTATGAGGTTCTATGAGGTTCTATGAGGTTCTATGAGGTTATGAGGTTTCAGGTTATACAGAATGATATCTGCACTATCTGCACAATAGCATTATATTATCTAAGTGCCAAACTTTGTGGTGTGTTCAACTGTATGTATACGACTAGGACTACGACTTTAAATAAGCATAATACGAAGACGTAAGGTCGAGACTGTGCGTAAGACGTGTCGGCTTCTGCTTCAGGGGTTCTGTGGCGGCCCGCATCATGGCCAAGTATGGGTTTCGTGAGGGCCAAGGTCTGGGCAAGCAGGAGCAGGGCATGAGCCAGGCCCTGCAGGTGGAGAAGACTAGCAAGCGTGGTGGCAAGATCATTCACGAGCGAGACATACCCAAAGGTAAGCACTAAGCCGCGGTGTGTCTCTAACTGCTAAGCTAGCTGTAAATTTTTTTCAATGTGTTTGCGCGTTTCGAGCTCCTAGCAAAGCGAGCACCGCAAGTGCTGGGGTAGTCCGGGGTACATGCGCCCCGGAAAATCATTGAAAAAATGGTGCAGTTTGGTGCATTCTAAGCTATTCTGAACACATTGTATGAGATTTTCGTCAGCGAGGCGGTGTTTTGGACAAATTTCTGTGTGGCGGCTGAGAATTTGAGTAAGGCGGCCCACCTCGCTCGTGTCAATGTAGGGGAAACACTGTATCCTGACAAGCTGAATGGATCGAATATTTGTTTCTAACTATGTAATAAGATGTACAGTCAAACCTCGGTTAATTTCAGCAACCTTCCACCCGCCCCCTCCCCCCCAGCTGCTCCCCCACCACCACCACGTTACGCACTGCCCTACGCATATCGCATGATAACATGTTAATCCTAAGGCGAAGCTCATTAAAGTTACACAGCTGTATTTTATTAATACATCTCTAAGATCATATTATTTTTTAAAGCAGTCTGTATTAGCACGCCTGATGTAAGCACATGTAATGAACTGCTTGATGCTCGCGTGGGTAGGCAAAGAACACTGGGGGCAGCCCATTTACGCATGCCATGGGGGTGACACTGCCAGCTATTCTACATCTTAATATGCCTGTCAACACTGCAATGCGCAGATTTAACGCTCCAGCTGAGCAGAATTCTTGACGCCTGAATATACTTGGATTTCAGGCAACTCAATGGAGTGAGGTTATGCAGCCACGAAGGGTAGCCGATCTTGATTATTGATGACACTTGGCACGCCCATCTCGCGTCAACTGCTTTTGCTATTAGAGGCCAAACCAATCACTATCCGAACATAATCTCCCCCGCCGTCTCGTTCGGTAGAATTCGATGGTCTTAGCATGTTAGTAAGTCAGTTACATAGAACCATGAATGTCAATGACAACTGAGCGTGGGTGCTGTTTCAGCACCGTTCAATGCTAACGCACCCTCATGACGAGCGAGTACCTCTGGAGATGACGGCAGAAATCCATCAGCAGGTTTATGAGGACCCCTCATAAAGTCCGTTCTGCGCTGAAGGTGATCTATTCTGGCATATTTAGACGGCTTTCTCGACTTCCGCGGGTGAATTGAAATGTTGATTTGCCGGTAATGTCTCCACGGTTGCCAATTCTACTGTACCACAGGTACGTTTGTGTGATGGCAGAGACGTAGTATCTGTGAGAAACTTGCCTGACGTGCTCCCTCAGTTTACTATATCGGAGTCTTCAGATTTATAGTACATAATTCAGAATTAGAGCATTCATTATAACAGAATACTAATAATCACAAATGCACAAATGTAAGAATAAAAATATCAAAAATGTAAAAAAAATAAAAAAGTTCTCCGATTATTTACTCCATGATTTTAACAATAAACGGACCAAGCACATAAAAAATAAGACACAACATGGAGCCTAGTATGATTTAGATTTGAAAGCATGAGACAGGAATGTTCATAGTACTTTGCATTCCTTATACTGGGAATTGATACAGTGACTGCATGCAAACCATGTATCCTTTTGGTGTCCCATTGTGCTTAACGGTAGCACATATATAATTGTTAGCATCACGAACCAGCCACCAAATGATAGCATGTACTATAAATAATCTCGTTAATACGCATATTGGATTGATAAGGTTGGTGTGGTTGCAGAATATTGTAGGACGCCGGGTAAAGTGTGAATAAATTGGAACCAGACAACAGCGAAGAACGGCGGCCAAATATGGCAACACGTGATCCACAGTGTTTAATTTTTGAAGGTATTACGATCAGTATAGATCTACTAGAGTTTTATGTGAAGAATTGGGAAATATGGGGAGTGAGCAATAGAGATGCAGGCGGCTGAAATTGCACCTGGCCCACCGCATAATGCTGTGCTAAAAAAAATTATTTGGATGGTCGTAGATATTGCAAATGAACCCGGCCCCGGTTTCAGCGCAATGTTAGCCGAGTGCGTACATTTTTTAACATCGTCTAGAGAAGCTCAGATGGGCAGCCTTGTTTTATGAAATCGTCATGATTGTCCACGTGCGTCCATGCGTGCGTACGTCGCGTGTCTGTCAACAGTTGGGGCCAAATCTTAACCGCATCGAGCGTACGGTGCGATATTTCAGAGACGTGTGGGGGGGGGGGAGTTGGAAAAGGCTCGGGATAGACGCAATTTGGGGTCAAGGTCAAAGGTCCAAGATGTGTCAACGGAGGGGATATATTTCCCCTAACTAGGATAGGACGGCAAATAGGAATCTGGCGGCACCCAAATCTGAACCGCTCCGAATCAGCTAATGCTCTTAATAATTCCGTGTATAGTGTGATGGCAGAGAAACCCATCAGCGAGTGCGACATTGAGTCACAGGTCAAAGGGGCAGTGGGGACAAGGTCAGAATTCAGACTTTTGCTGAGGAACATGGCCTGAATGGAAGAGAGTGAAAAAAATTTTGTTTCAGCACTGACGCTACCATTTTTATCACTTTATTGAAAGAAAATGTGCTTTCCACTGACGTGGCGAAGAAGTAAGTGTCTGATAACCGTTTTGACACGCTTAAGAGGAGGGTTTAAACAATGGGAGTTGTTGACTGTTAACAAGGACAAACTGCTCTTTTGCTATTATTAAGAGCCCATACCTGTTTAGATGTGAGTCTACATTGCAGTCAATTGCGAAGACAAAAGTTTGTTTGAACCAAGATTTACACTCGTTAAACATATTACTATTTCTAAAGGCAGTCTGTATCTAATAGCACCCTGAATGCTCGCGAGTGGCTACCGTCATCCGAATTGTAGGCAAAATCCGGTGAGCAACCCATTCTCATGGCAGGGAGGTGAACTGGCACTTTTGCGAATTAACATGCACACACTGCAATGCAGATGTTTTAATTTATTACTACAGCTGAGTTGGAATTGTCAGCTGCTGAATATAGCTTGATTTAGCCTGTAAATTTCAGCACACTCATATGGAATTCAGGTTATCTCTCTACTTTCTTGACTTATCACCAATGCACCGACAGGGCGATGCCCCTATCTTTTGATTATTGATTACACTTGCACAGCGCCATCTCGCGGGCAACTATACACCTAGTGACTACATTATGACAACAATATTATAAACACGTCGAGCAGGTAGAAGTGACGGATGCATTGTTAGGGTTTAGTCTTAGTGTTAATACCTATGCTACACAGTTTGATGATGACCGTATGCCGTTTAGCGATTAGAACAAGGCCATTCAACCTTTTGCCAGAAATGACGGCCAATTACAAGTAAAGGCAGGCAGACCTCAGATGGAGCACTGCGCTCAATAGCCGGCACTGTGTCTATTTATACGCATTAATTCGAGCAAATAGCCTACATTACTATTTTAGCCTGAAGGATATCACACCCAATCTCAATTTATCAACATTTTTTACAAAATTTGAAATAACAGAATGCGAACGTGAAACATGACATTAGATTTTACAGAAAAAATTTGTGAGGGCTGGTAAATTATGGTGAGGGCTTGGTAAAAATTGGCCATACACCCTCTGTGCCGTTGCACAAAATCTGAATTTTGTGTGCCTGGAGAGGTTGTGGAGTATTTATACAGAACAGCATGAGGGAAGTGTTCTCTCAGCTCTCTCACGGGTGGCCAAAATTAAGCAGGGAGTCCGAGTTAAATACATCCCCGATTTACTGTCGACTCCGCTGATTGACATAGCAGGAGTCCGTGGACTCCCTGAAAACTTCTGCCATACTTACTAGTTCGTTCCAGAGCACGGCCTCGTGAAATACCGTATTTTCAGGCTATGTCCAAAAAAATGTTTGACAGTCTTAAAGCACATGCGTTAAATTCTTAAATATCTTTAAATATTTGAACCTCAGACTGCGGACTCCCTCTTTTTGAGGGTAGAGAGTCCGTTGGACTCCCGTGTTCAAAAGTTAATTTCTACCCCTACTCTCTCATGCATATCTTGTAGATTCCCAACACAACGGATGACGAAGCGGTGCGGATATTTCTGGAATTTGAACGGATCGAGTCTGCAACCAAAGGTAGCTGCCACTTGCTGTTAATGTGATGTGTCGTCCTTTATTCATTGGAGCATCCCACGTCTGCATTACTTTACTTAAAAACTACTTAAAAGAGCATTGGAACCACAAAAAACCTCCTCGAGTGAAACCCGTGTTGTACTTTTCCTTCTAGCATGTTCTTGTTTCGTTAAATCCACACATCTTCCCTAGCTGATTTTCATCTTCATGTTCCTGTTTCCCCTGTCAGTTCCAGGTGAGGGTTTATCTCGTGTTAGTGGGTGGTGTTTGCGTTGCAAAACGTGTTGCTGGATTGAAAATGCACGTCGAGTAGTCGCATATCTTAAACAATAGTATAAAATAAAGTGTGTCATAAGCTGCGACAGGGTTTCCCTCGAGCGTTCTGAAAGTTGACAAATGTGACGTGTGGTTGTGTATTCTATTTTGATGTATGCTTAAATCCATTAACAAATAAAAGCAGCGTAACAACAGAGACCCGTTTTTTAATTGGCCGTGGCTACGCGTCCGGTTATCGGACGCCCAGCTCCCAGGCTACGTGTCCGGTCATATATTTCTTATGTGAACCCAACTATATTTTTTTAGTAAAAAAACAATAAACAGCAAGTTTTTACCATAATACTACTTACCTTTAGGTATTTCATCAAAAAAATGTGTATTTGTAACTTTTGAAGCAATAGTAAATCCAGTAAAATTAACGATTTGAAAGGGGGATTTGGGAATCTGTACTGAGCTTTGTAATGGATGACCGGACGCGTAGCCGTTGCGTTTTTAATAACTAACATCTTCACGTGTGACGCCCACGTTAATGTTGCATGGTACATGTTTTACAGCTGTCATCGACCTGAACGGGCGATTTTTCGGCGGCCGCGTCGTCAAGGCTGGCTTCTACAACCTCGACAAGTTCCGTGCATTCAAGCTAACCGAATGAGACAACGCCTCATTCCAGCTACACGTGTAAATACTTTTGAATAACGCTTCCTTTGCTCTCGCCCAACGCGCTGAATTATGTCGCGGACTGTGTCGTTTCAAGTTGTCATAGTTGTTTGTCTCGTGATGTGAGTTTGTCTACTGAGGTTAAGATGAGCTGTAAGTAATAGCCTGCCAGACCACCCCATCAATGGATGGCAGGAGGTAGACCACACTGGATGCAGATTCCAGGCTATGCTGTAAACTGTGTTCGCTAGAGATAGTAAACTCTTTATGTATCGTCACGAGGATTGTTTTTGTTTGCTTTATCGCCATGGCAATCTGTGTTTTAATAGTTACGTAAAGCAAAGTAATCGTGAGTAACTACAATTTTATACAGTAATTGTAGTTTTATTACAATTTTGAAGGCATATAACATGAAACATGATACACGATGTTCAGTAATTTGTCATTCATTGGTACACGATACAATGTGCCTTCTAACCTACACACCCCTCTATATCTATAAACCTATAACGAAGCATCGTAATGTACTTTACTTACACTTTGAGAATCGCTTGCATGTGCAAGACGCTTACTTCGGTTAGTGCACGATTTATTTTTCGGAAGTATAAAAATACATGGGTCAATTTCGAACCGATATAAAATGCAAACAATCTATGGACAATGATGAAATAAGATATAAGTTTACCTATAGCATTAACTACTGGAACTCCAGTGAGGGACTCATGTCAGTGCTGATTGGTTGCACTCGGCATGTAATCTCGTGTGCGCGCTCATGAAAACGGAGCATATGCAAGCTGTTGTGTCTAACGACGACATGTCTGCGAATACAGTGCACATCTCACGAATGTTCGCCTATTAGACGGCCAACAGATTACTGGAGGACACACAGAGATGTCTGCGTAACAGCAGACGACGTCACGTCTGAAGGGATACGACCCTCGCGCTCGCAAGTCGAATCATTAATCAGTCGTAGCCCGATGAAGAGGCAATCATTGACAATAATAAATAGTAACGAGTCCATCTTGACTCGTTGTTGTTAGATTGACCATCGACTTCACGGACACAATCTTTAAACATACACAATTTTTCGAGTTGAGAGCAACTACCGTACATGATGAGCTTTCTGAGGAAAAGGGCAAACCGCTCGGTGAAACGAGGGCAGGGAAAGAGTCGTCAGAAGGTCACACAGCGACCTCTGACCCATCAATAGGTCACACAGTGACCTCTGACCCATCACTAGGTCACACACTGACCTCTGACCCATCACTAGGTCACACACTGACCTCTGAGTCGTCACAAGATCATCACACAATGTCTTCTGGGTCATCAAAAGGTCACGCGATGACTTCCGAGTCACTCTCCAGGTAGTCTGGCAGCGGCTCTCCCGTCACTTTACTCCTGTGGATGATCGCCTTGTGGAAGGCCTTTCTCACGGCTTTACGCTCGGCTGCCTTCTTGGACTCGTTCAGCTTTGACTTGTCGACAGCATCTTCAATGCCCAGCAGCTCCAGCTTGTGTCTCGGCAACCACTGCCTGCAGAAGAACAGTCAAACGATGAACGAATATTTAAAAAAATGAAATTGAGAACAAAGCAAACACAAAACCATTCAGTAGTTTAACTAGTCAGTTTAGTCTACTAGTCACACTAGTAGTCATTTTATAGATGTAAATTGTTAGTCGTAGATTTAGTTTTGGTTATACAGAATACACAGGGACCACGCTTCACCTACCAGGTTCGCTTCATGTCGAAGAACAGCACTAGGAACACGTGGTCGGTGAACTTCCTCTGAAGATCCAGAACATCATCTGGCGGCACTGGGATCGGAACACCGTTGTGAAAGTAGCCTGTCTTTGGCATCTTGGGGTTAATTATCTGCAAAGAGGAATGATTAACTAGTAAATAGTTAGTGGTTAACTAGTGAATAATTACTTTTGAGAAAATTCCAAGTAGGCCTACGGTTTAGGCAAGTGCTCTTCCATTAAGTAACTATAAGTTATCTATAAAGTCTACATAACAGTAAATTAATTGTATGATAAATCCATTCATTTAACCTGTTAGCAACAGTTTCAACAACTGATGTAGATGTCTTTGCCAAGCTAAATAAATTTGTTTGAGTTTAATTTGTCACCAGGTGGCAGTTTGTGACAGGAGTTGAAAACCTTATTACCCAATTGGCAAGCCAGATTGGCTAAGTAGCTAACCAAGACCCCACTCAATCCAAGTTACCCCATTGTTCTGTCTGTACTTTCATTTCTCTCACATTTTTTTCGCTTAAACTGATAACTAACTCTGGGTACCAACTTGCAGTGAAAAAAATACACGGGGGCTCGGGGCGATTTAGCGAAATGCCAAAATGAGCCCCGGAAATGCCAAAAAGAGCCCCCATAAATTTGCATAGATTTCAATGCAAACCAAATTTTAGAGTGCTATTTTCATGCACGCGAGCTTAAAAAGTAGCCCCCGAAAAATACATTTTAATATTTTTCCTTGGTACCAAGGGCTATCACACCCCCACCCAACACAGTTTTCCCCATTATACAGCCCACCATTTCCTATCTCTAATAATTCTGGCTTAGAAGCATAGCTTTGCTCGATACCATCGTTAACCTCAGCCCCTACATGCCCTAATCAAATGAATATACCCTACTGTCCAGCCCACACCTTCCCGCTCTCGTATACAAATCCCCTGTTGCTTACCAGTGCTGGGTACCATGGGTAGCCCCTACACTTTGCCCACACCAGATCCAATGGTTCTAGTGGAATAGCATCAACGCTGTCCATCAGATGGCGCCTCTTCTTGCCTCCTTCACAGTTCACAGAGATTCAACATGTTATAAATTCGGACGCAACCACGTGCTTAGCAATATGCTGAAAGCAAACAGCCTAAATAGAAGTGTAGAAT
Organism: Priapulus caudatus; assembly: GCF_000485595.1. Lineage (NCBI taxonomy): Eukaryota > Metazoa > Priapulida > Priapulimorpha > Priapulimorphida > Priapulidae > Priapulus > Priapulus caudatus. The sequence continues at coordinate 176,450 of NW_014577520.1, read as the reverse complement.
CAAAGAGCGATTGAGTCCACCAACTAGCTATGTACACTAACTTGGATGGAGTTCTTACAGCATGCATGGCAATGCACTGTGCTGTGCTTGTACATGGGCGGGATAAACCAAAGACGAATCATGGAAAGTTCTGCAGCGAATCATCAGACAGCTGGATTACGACAGCAGAGTGAAGTGAAGCTAATATCGTGCCTGCGACACACATTACAATTTTACAGTGCAAGTAATAGCACCTAACTGCCAGGCACATAATTATTTACCCATCCATTGAACTTTAAAAGGAAAGAAAGAGAGAGAGAGAGAGGGAGAAAGAGAGAGAGAAAGAGAAAGAGAGAAAGAGAGAGAGAGAGAGATAGAGAGAGAGAGAGAGAGAGGGAGCTACCTTTAAAAGCCACCCTTTCCATGAACACACCAGCGTTGATGATTTAAAGTTGAAAAGCATAAAGATCTGTGGTACTAGCCGTCTAACGATGGCAAGAAATTATGCAAGAAATTAACGATCCTGAAATATTTGGGTGCACACGAATCAACGAACCGCACAGAAAAAAGCGAGCGACGTTTAAATGCCTACCTAGCTGTAGCAACAACAGAAAATAATACGCAGCACAAGATATTACAGCGTGTGAATGAATGCATAGAGACAAAGCGTAAGTACATGGGGCACTATACTCACCATACACGTAACCCACACACGACGAGTTAATCCATAAAGCTTTAATGCTTGTTGCAGGGTTACGCATCATGAAGCTAAACACAGTGAGCAAATAGAACAAGCGAAAGTATCATAGCGAGGTGCTAGTCACCTCATAGCTGCATGTGGCACATGAAGAATTAAGCTGCATACAGTAAAGCAAAGTGCAGACCTGCGATTTCTGGTTGCTCGTCGCTGCAACCTGCAACCGCAAGCGATCGGTCGATGTGTCACTGCGTGTGCGCACACGTGCGATTTCGAAGCAATTCCAGAGCAATTTGGGAGCGATTGGGAGCGACGAGTCGCTCAAAATCAAACTATTTCTCGCGACTCGTCGCAAGCGACCAGAATCGCTACGGGTTGCAGTTGCACGTTCCCGCAGACGTAGCAATTTCACAGCAATTTTTACGGCGATTCTAGAATCGCTGGCGAGTTGCATGAATATATCGCAGGTCTGCGCTAGGCTTTAGAGTTTAGAGAATGCATGAGGCCTAACCGCCCGAGGCGCTAGTCGCCACGAAGCAGCGTGTGAATGCGCGGCGGGCGAAGCAGAAGCGTCAGTCAGCAGTACCTGAGGTGCTATCCCCACCACCGTGCAGCGAGTCAGTTGTATTACCACCTAGTTCGCCGTCGCTGTCGTCGGAGCTCAGGCTGGAGCTGGACAGGCTGCTACTGCTGCTGTCCGACATGCCATCCGACTCGGACGAACACTCGACAATCTCGTGCGTGCGGTAAGCCTGCAACGCGGACGATGCTGAGCTCAACGCAAGCGCACGAAAGCCACGACCCAACTCTACGCATGCTGTACATGTGCAGCAACTGGAGGCATGGTTAGTCTCAATAGGAATATATCTCATACTGTACACGTGTAGGAATAGGAAGAATGATTAGTCTCAATAAGATCTCATACTGTACACGTGTAAAAACAGGAGACATATGGATAGAGCTTCCGGAACTTTCCTGTGTTATCGTGGACACAGAGAGTCGCTACGCACCTGAAAGCTCTCCTTGATCACCGGTATCTCCGTCGCAATGTCACCAAATCCCATCGGCAGGGCAGGTTTCTTTGCCAGGGGAGGGTTCTCAACCCCTCCTCCTCCCCCTCCTCCTGCTGCTGTTCCCCCGCCGCTCGCGTTCCTCTTTCGAGCTGCAGGTTTCCCCGGCGACCGCGAACCCGGGGGCCACTGCTGCGGCAATGTCACGCCCTTGGCGTCGAACTTCGGTGACTTGGGAGCCTTCGGCGATTTCGGCTCTCGAAACGACTTCGGCGAGACAGGGCTGGTAAAGTGCTTCGGCGAGGCGGGTGCTGGGCTCAGCTTCGGACACTTGGGGACATCGTCTGCCTGGGAGGAGCTGGAGGCGGGCGAGTCCACCGTCGCCTCGCTGCTCTTCAACCTGCGAACACAGACACGCGTGTTCATGCACCCTCGCAGCCACTGAACCTCTCCTAGCCTCATAGCGTGCTGTAGTGGCCTCCACGGAATCCAACGCCCTCCCCTCCTCGTTCCCCCTAAACCGTCATTACTACCATGTCACAAATTAGCACTGCAAAATCTGTGCTAAAATTTTCATCGCTTTACGATGCGTGTTGCGATTCGTGTCTTGGCGTAGCACACAACTGCTATGAGCTCATATATTTTCAGCTTTTCCTGCAAGGCGTGTCATCCTTGTTTGTGATTTTTATTATGGCCTTAATCCTTATTTCACATAATTATTACTAAGAAGACTAGACGAGAGGAGCTAGCCCTACCTCGGCCGGCCAGGTCGCTTGTTCAGTCCCAAGTGGAGCACCTTCCTTGGACCAGACTTCTTGCCAAACAGTACGGCTGTGCGGCGGTTGACGCCCGGGGGTGGGGTTGGCGTGGTGGCGATGCTCTCTGCACCACTGCTGGCCTGTGAGGGCGTAGAGGGTAGGCATGTGCTCACTGCCACCTCCTTACCTGTGAGTTCACAAGGAGCGGCTAGAAGCAAACTCAACCACGAAACAAACGAGAGACTTTCGCTTATCCTTAGAGCATCCGTCGAATTGTGGGCGGACGACGCTGCGAATATCATAATTATTACTACTAATTATACTATTATACTTATTACTAATTAACGGTGAGTTAGCGACCGTACTGTGTCGTGTAAAGTGTGACATCTGCGTATAATTATATATATATATATATATTCCCTGACCCTATTTAACCAAGACACCAATGTCATCCTTGACACTGAGGGACAGCATGAGAAGAAGAAGAAGATATATATAATATATATCGTTCGTATAATGTTCAGTAAGCCGCCGCAGCATCGCGTTTGTCTCTGTGAATCACGCTCCGGCATCTCTCTCGGCAGCGACTCACCCGTGTCATCGCCCGCCTTCTGCGGGCGGCTCGGAGATTCGCTGCCCACCTCCCCCTCCGACTTCTCATGGAGCTTCTCCCTCCGTAGCGGAGGTCTCCCAGGCGGCCTCCCCCTCCCTCTCCCCCGCGCCTTGCCAGCAGGGGGCGCCGGCGAGGGGCACTCTTCCTGCGCGGCGGCGTCCGCCGCTTTTCTCGTCTCAGACTTGCGCGACGACGACGACGACGCGTCGGCCTTTCGCGACGGCATCTCCGTCTTGCGCAGCGACTCGGGTTTGCGCGCCGGCGATCTGGTGGGATGCGGCGGCGGCGGAGGCGGCGCTGGACACTCCTTGTCGCTGTCGTCAGAGGAGGAGACGGTGGAGGAGGTGCGGAGGCGGTCCCTTATGGCAACCTTCCTCCTCACCTCCTTGATCTCCCTCTTCAGTTGCTTCATGCGCTTGTGTCTGGCAGCTGTCAACGAACAGCAGGTGTTACAGACACACGGACAGACGGACGGGCGGGCGGGCAGACGGATGAACAGACAGAGAGACAGGCAGCGAGGCAGACATCAACCTGCAATGCAGATGTGTTAACTCCCAGCTGAGCGAAATTCTTGACTGCCTGAATATACTTGGATTTCAGCAACTCAATGGAGTGAGGTTATCACGCACGAAGGGTGATGCCATCTTTGATTATTGATGACACTTGCACGCGCCATCTCGCGGCAACTGCTTTTGCTATTAGAGCCAAACATCAATTATCCGAACATAATACTCCCCGCCCGTCTCGTTCGGAGAATCGAGGTCTTAGCATGTTAGTAGTCAGTTACATAGAACCATGATGTCAATGACAACTGAGGTGGGTGTGCTGTTTCAGCACCGTTCATGCTACCACCTCTCATGGACGAGGTACCTCTGGAGATGACGGCAGAATCCATCACAGAGGTTATGAGGAACCCATCAAAAGTCGTTCTGCTGAAGGTGATCTATTTGGCTATGTAGAGGCTTTCTCTGACTCGCCGTGAATGAAATGTTAGATTGCCGGTAATCTCCACTGGGTTGCCAATTCTACTGTACACAGGTACAGTTGTGTGTGATGGCAGAGACGTAGTATCTGTGTAGAACTTGGCCTGACGTGGCTCCCCAGTTTACTATATGCTGAGTTCAGATTTATAGTACAAATTCAGAATTAGATTCATTTTAACAGGAATAAATAATCACAAATCACAAATGTAAGAATAAAAAATATCAAAAATGGTAAAAAAAATAAAAAATAATCACGATTATTTACTCATGATTTTAACAATAAACGACACACATAAAAAAATAAGAACAAAATGGATGCCTAGTATGTTTAATTTAAACATGAGAGCAGGAATGTTTTTATAGTACTTTGCATGTCCATTATATGGGAATTGTATACAGTGACTGCATGCATACCATGTATCATTTTGGTGTGCCCGTGTGTACGTAGCAATTATATAATTGTTACATACACACAGGCACACCAAAATGATACATGGTATATATTCGTTAAGGTACGCATTTGGTTGATAAGGTTGGTGTGGTTGCAGAATATGGTAGGACCCGGAGAAGTGGATGAAGATTTGGAACCAGAAACAGCAGAAGAAGCGGCCAAATATGGCAAAGTGATCAAGTGTTTAATTTTTGAGGTATGTACCATCAGTTAGCACTACTAGAGTTTTATGTGAAGGAGATTGTGGAAATATGGGGGAGTGGTGCCCACCCTAAATTTTAAACAGGCCTTTAGACAAATTTAACAGGCCCTGTTTGCTTAATTGTGTTCAATTTATTCCATTATTAATAAAAGTATTAGCTTTGTGTTTATTAGGCATACTCATAGTATTTCAGTATTTCATTGCTATCAGTGGAGTTCTACTTGTTTGACAGGAATTGCTGGAACACGATTTACTTCTTAGTAGTCTCTGAGTAAAAACTAGTCAGGAAATTGGTAAATATTGTTGATATAAAGGCAAGATAGGCAAAATTCTGAATAGGCCAAGTGGACTGAATATATGGGTGGTTGAACCGGCGGTTTAGGGGGTTGAACCGGCGGCCGTCGGCAAAATAGCGCTAAATTCGCACACTGCTGTCACGCGCTTCCGTCACTGGTTCCCTTAGGGTCAGGCTGCTCAGTGCTGTGTGGTGCATCAACTGCAAGTTCAAGAGCTCGTGACCAGCTTATGCCGCCCTGTGTTAATAATTGCACGAGTAATGCGACTCACGCACTGCACACACACACGCACGCGCACACACTCACACGCGCACGCACTCACATGCACACGCACTCACACACACACTCACACGCACACGCACACGCACACACACACACACACACGCACACTCACACGCACACACACACTAACACGTGCACACACTCACACGCACACGCACACGTGCACACACACACACGCGCACTCACACACATGCGCACGTGCACACACACACGCACAAGCGCACGTGCACACACACACACGCGCACACACACACATGCGCACGTGCACACACACACGCGCGCGCGCACACACACACACACATGCATGCGCACGTGCACACACACACACACACATGCATGCGCACGTGCACACACACACACACACACGCTGGCACAACGACAGCGCTACAGACACGTCAGTGCTAGAATAAGTGTGTGAGACCACGTACACTACAGTGGTGTCACCTTTACGCGAGGCTACAGCTGGCAAAGTCGCGGCCAAAGTCAGTCATGGTTGAATGTATGCATTCATGAGTACAAGCCATGCTAAGCTGGCACGTACACACCATCATTCAGCTCGCGCAAACTAACCTTCGATCGCGCGATCTTCTTTTTCCCCATCTAAGAAGCACGAAAATACCATTTAAGTCAGTAGTACAACCCAGGAACTGCAAACTCTCATACCAATTCCATTAAAACAACTGACTTCCCGAACTCCCACTCCATTCCCCAACCCTCCCCGAGGAAGAAATACATTGTGAGAGAATCATGAAACACCAGAGGGCACCACGTTGACCGACTGTCTCATTGATAGCGACGCTCTTGCCTCACGCTGCCAACAGGGGGCGCCGGGTAACGTACCTCGCTAAGCGGCACGGGGTCGGAGAATATGTGTC
>NW_014577520.1:162700-168980 GCF_000485595.1 Priapulus caudatus | reverse complement strand
TTCCTTGAATCACCGGTATCTCCGTCGCAATGTCACCAAATCCCATCGGCAGGGCAGGTTTCTTTGCCAGGGGAGGGTTCTCAACCCCTCCTCCTCCCCCTCCTCCTGCTGCTGTTCCCCCGCCGCTCGCGTTCTCTTTCGAGCTGCAGGTTTCCCCGGCGACGCGAACGGTGGGCCACTGCTGCGGCAATGTCACGCCCTTGGCGTCGAACTTCGTGACTTGGGAGCCTTCGGCGATTTTCGGCTCTCGAAACGACTTCGGCGAGACAGGGCTGGTAAAGGTGCTTCGGCGAGGCGGGTGCTGGGCTCAGCTTCGGACACTTGGGGACATCGTCCGCCTGGGAGGGAGTGGAGGCGGGCGAGTCCACCGTCGCCTCGCTGCTCTTCAACCTGCGAACACAACACGCTGTTCATGCACCCTCGCAGCCACTGAACCTCTCCTAGCCTCATAGGTGCTGTAGTGGCCTCCACGGAATCCAACGCCCTCCCCTCCTCGTTCCCCCTAAACCGTCATTACTACCATGTCACAAATTAGCACTGCAAAATCTGTGCTAAAATTTTCATCGCTTTACGATGCGTGTTGCGATTCGTGTCTTGCGTAGCACACAACTGCTATGAGCTCATATATTTTCAGCTTTTCCTGCAAGGCGTGTCATTCTTGTTTGTGATTTTTATTATGGCCTTAATCCTTATTTCACATAATTATTACTAAGAAGACTAGACGAGAGGAGCTAGCCCTACCTCGGCCGGCCAGGTCGCTTGTTCAGTCCCAAGTGGAGCACCTTCCTTGGACCAGACTTCTTGCCAAACAGTACGGCTGTGCGGCGGTTGACGCCCGGGGTGGGGTTGGCGTGGTGGCGATGCTCTCTGCACCACTGCTGGCTGTGAGGGCGTAGAGGGTAGGCATGTGCTCACTGCCACCTCCTTACCTGCTGAGTTCACAAGGGAGCGGCTAGAAGCAAACTCAACACGAAACAAACGAGAGACTTTCGCTTTATCCTTAGAGCATCCGTCGAATTGTGGGCGGACGACGCTGCGAATATCACTAATTATAATTATTACTACTAATTATACTATTATACTTATTACTAATTAACGGTGAGTTAGCGACCGTACTGTGTCTGTAAAGTGTGACATCTGCGTATAATTATATATATATATATATATTCCCTGACCCTATTTAACCAAGACACAATGTCATCCTTGACACTGAGGGACAGCATGAGAAGAAGAAGAAGATATATATATATATATCGTTCGTATAATGTTCAGTAAGCCCCGCAGCATCGCGTTTTGTCTCTGTGAATCACGCTCGGCATCTCTCTCGGCAGCGACTCACCCGTGTCATCGCCGCCTTCTGCGGGCGCTCGGAGATTCGCTGCCACCTCCCCCTCCGACTTCTCATGGACTTCTCCCTCCGTAGCGGAGGTCTCCCAGGCGGCCTCCCCTCCCTCTCCCCGCGCCTTGCCAGCAGGGGGCGCGCGGCGAGGGGCACTCTTCCTGCGCGGCGGCGTCCGCCGCTTTTCTCGTCTCAGACTTGCGCGACGACGACGACGACGCGTCGGCCTTTCGCGACGGCATCTCCGTCTTGCGCAGCGACTCGGGTTTGCGCGCCGGCGATCTGGTGGGATGCGGCGGCGGCGGAGGCGGCGCTGGACACTCCTTGTCGCTGTCGTCAGAGGAGGAGACGGTGGAGGAGGTGCGGAGGCGGTCCCTTATGGCAACCTTCCTCCTCACCTCCTTGATCTCCCTCTTCAGTTGCTTCATGCGCTTGTGTCTGGCAGCTGTCAACGAACAGCAGGTGTTACAGACACCGACAGAGCGGACGGGCGGGCGGGCAGACGGATGAACAGACAGAGAGACAGGCAGCGAGGCAGACAAGCGGGCGGACGGGCAGACGAACAGACAGACAGAGAGATAGGCAGCGAGGCAGACAGGTGGGGCGGACGGGCAGACGAACAGACAGACAGAGAGATAGGCAGCGAGGCAGACAGGCGGGGCGGACGAGTAAGATGGACGGGCAGGCAGCGAGGCAGATAGACAGACAGATGGATAGACAGTGAGAGGAATGGAGATAGCAATCAAGAGTGGGAAAGAGAACTGGTAAAAGTAGGGGAGGGAAAGAGCAGAAGAGAGAGAGATAAAGATAGAGAGAGAGGAGAGAGAAAGAGAGACGAGAGAGAGAGAGAGAGAGAGAGAGAAAGAGAAGGAAAGAAGTGTGGCTAATATTGTCAGTAGTAAGGCTAGGAATTGACCGGATTGCCTTACCTCCATGCTTGATGGCCTCTGCTCTATCCATCATTCCAAACAGGTACTTAAGCTGCTTATCCAACGGCATCTTCTCTCTCTCATCCACTGCCATCAACTCAACTGCAATCGTGAGGAAGCCGTCAACAGTCAGTGGAAACAAAGCCAACTCTACCGGCAAGCTAAACATCAGTAACAAGAGCAATCGGATCCGCCACAGCATAACAGTCCCCCGATCTTGCCGGTACACCCAATGACGTTCGAAGCTATAACTACACAATAAGAAGAGGTATCGATACACAGTAAAGTGTGAGGACAAGTTGGGTGCACAGCGCTAGTTCTGATGTCATTTTTATTGGATTTCACGTAATCAATCATCGGTAAATATGGGCACGGAAACGTTGAATTCTTGTGTTTCGAGCCCGTCATACTCCTCTCTATTATTCACTCCTGATATTATAATATGACTAGCGGTCAGTTTATACGCCGATTTTCTTGAACCCCGCTTTTTCGCGATGACATTTTATGGACCTCAACGATCGCGTTATAACGGGGGCCACACTCAGACCTGCCAACCCCATCTGATGATCATCAGTAATAATTATTGGATTTTTCCGTAACAAATAGGCATTTGTCAGTAACACCTTTTTGTCATGCGTTTTGATGCCATTTTGCATAAGAACAGTGCACTGCGCAGCACCTAATTTATCTCTCACGGTGATTGGCTGAAAATAGCCTTCAGTGCGGTACTACTATTCCTGGATCCGTGACGTCATTCAAAATGGCTGCGCCCATAAACCAGACAGACGAGCGCATAACACAGCATAATTTACCATTTTCAGTGAGTACCGTTACGTTTTAAGAGCTATTAGACTAAATCTTCAGACACAGTAGTCATGTTACATGATAATAGTTGATTTTACACTGTGTTTATTTCTTTTTTTTTGCATTAAAAAATATAAATTTCAGAGATTTCTTGCTGTCCGTAATTTTTCGAGGTCGTCCGTAACACCGTAATTTTGACTCGCGTCCGTAACAAATTACGGGCAATACGTAACAGTTGGCAGGTCTGCACACTGTACTCACAATCTTCCCCATCGTGTTCCTCTGCGCCCCTGGCCTGCGGAGGTTCCTTGAGATGAAGCCCTGTGATCGGGTCGAAGCCAATAAGCTCAAACGCCTTCCTGCACTGTCGAATGACAGTGCTACCCTGTAAAAATAATTGATTGAGGTAAATTAATTGAATTTATTTAATTAATTAATTGCGATGTGATGATGACGTGACTTCGTCGTGCACACAATAACCTGTCTCCCGTGTCTCGCCTTGTATCTATCCCAATCCAGCTAATGACCAGCTAGGAGAGAGAAAGAGAGAGAGAGAGGGGAGAGAGAGATAAAAACATTGAGGGAGGGAGGGAGAGAGACAGAGACTGAGAGAGACAGAAGTTGAGAGAAAGCGAAGAGCCCCGGCAGCGCACCTGGTTCCTCATCCTGAGTGCGGTAGCGTAGAACACGGTGTCGCGCGCGTTGTACGCCATGCAGTTGTTCACGATCAGATCAAAGTCCTTCTGGAACTCATCGAGGTTGCGGTACATCAGTGCATCGACCTTACCCTCCATCGTGAGAAAATCCATCGGACGCTTGATGAACTTCAGGTAGTCCGGCACCTGTATGTGCAATCAGGCCATAATAAAAATATTGTTTGTTTGCCCTGACCGACCCGCCAAAAAGGGGCCGCCGCAAAATTTTGGATCTTTTCCATTCTTTTGTTTTTACAAATTGTATCACTGTACATTATATAAATCTGTAGGCAATACATTATATGTACCAAGCAAAACAAACATTCAATATAAAAGGTATCTCCACACAAGCACACCCGAGCATGTAGACACCATGCTGAATTTGTAAAAAGACCCCACTCAAAAAAAACCTACCTACCTACCTACCCAAACTTTTCATCCAGGGTCGGGTGAGGGCAAACAAAGATTTTTTTAATTGCGGCCTCAGTAGAAGTCTGCCTCCACCACGATAAACAAGGCAACCCCACACGGTGCAACATTAGATGCAGATGCCCACGTATAATCTTCAGAGTACCGCTATACGTCAAAATGGCCGTTGTCATAAAAGAACGACCGCAGCTCTGTCTACGGTTGTATATATCTCACTGATTAGTTCAGTTCAGTTCAGAAATAGCGCAGATTGGCGCACGAGGGAGTATCGGCGAATATGCGCAAGATCCACTGCGGTCCCAAGACGAAGCAATTGATATGCTGCACATCTAAATGCTTGCGTTCAACACGACGGCTTCAACGCAGTCATCCCTTCCACGCAAAATAGCATTGGCAGTTACGCGGCGGGCCGACGTCCTTTGCACACATGCAGAATCAAGGAGTTAGCCAAGACAAAAAATACGGGAGTCTCACCATCTGAGCGAAGCGAGGATGCTGCGGGTGTGAAGCGCCCTGGGGGGGGGGGGAAAGCCTTACCTTAAAATGGAGGAAATTTAGTCTGAAATGCCAAAAAGGCAGGAATCTGATATGATTTTATATTCTTATAACAGTATAAGCACTGTTGAAAGTTATACAAGGTGTATAATATTTAAAATGGGGCCGCCCTCATGCCGTCTCTATCAAATTTCATCCGTCTCATCCAAGAATAGGCCGTCCAGGAGACGGGTAGATGGGTCTCTGGCTAACACACTGTGCAGAATGCGTTTAACACAGCCCCACTGGCAAGCAGGAAGACAGATGCAGGTGCACATCATCAGCCAGTCACACCGCAGCCAATACTGTCACAGGGCATGAAATTAGCCAAAATGTGAACAGGCCCACCCAAAATGTTAAACAGGCCTTTAGACAAATTTAACAGGCCCTGTTTGCTTAATTGTGTTCAATTTATTCCATTATTAATAAAAGTATTAGCTTTGTGTTTATTAGGCATACTCATAGTATTTCAGTATTTTATTGCTATCAGTATCAGTGGAGTTTAGCTACTAGCTTGTTTGACAGGAATTGCTGGAACATGATTTACTTCTTAGTGGTCACTAAGTAAAAACTAGTCAGGAAATTGGTAAATATTGTTGATATAAAGGCAAGATAGGCCAAATTTTTAATAGGCCAAGTGGACTGAATAATTTATATGACGGGTTGAACCGGCAGGTTAGAGGGTTGGACCGGCGGCCGCCGGCAAAATAGTGCTAATTTCGTGCACTGCCGTTGTTAATAATTAATGCTGCAGGACTTTGATGATTTTTCAATTTAAGCGATTTCCTTAAAATCTGGTTATAGTGATAATGATCATTATAATGTATTTAAATGAATGGGGTCTTGAAGTAGATTTGGGCCATAGTATCTGTTGATTATCAGCAATAGAGAAAGAGAGAAAGATGTCTGAAATTAGAAGCTGTCCTTGCGCTGGCTTACAATGCAATAGGTGTATTAATTGTTATTTCAGAAGACGTTGAAAATCAAGCTGATAACTATGGCACAAGAAATGTTGAAAGGGGGATACTACCACACGAGTATGATGAGCAATTGAATCCCTGGCATGGATCGGGTTTCCCAGACACACCAATACAGCTTGTAAAGCCTGATCCTGCTACTCACAAGAGGCTTATCATGGTGGAAGAAAACGTCAAGGTTACGTTTGTGACTTTTCTGGTCATAGATTTAGGTTTAATACTAAGGAATTAGCAGGCAATTTTGATTTGTGAAAACTATTTTATATTTATAAGTAACTGTATAAAGTTGAAATGTGGATTAATATTACAATGCAGGGGTAAAAATTAACCTTTGAGCAAGGGAGTCCAACGGACTGGACTCCCTGTTCTCACAAAGAGGGAGTCTGCGGCAAAATGAGGGAGTCCGCACTCCGCAGTCTGAAGTTCAAAATTAAGGATATTAACAATAACGCATGTGCTTATTTTGAAGATACATGCGGTTGCACCTCTGCCAAATTTTCTTTGGACATTTGCTGAAAAAATACGGTAATTCCATGAGGCCGTGCTCTGGAATGAACTAGTTAGTATGGCAGA
>NW_014577520.1:156667-162690 GCF_000485595.1 Priapulus caudatus | reverse complement strand
AGAGAGAGAGAGAGAGAGAGAGAGAGAGAGAGAGAGAGAGAGAGAGAGAGGAGAGAGAGAGAGATAGAGAGCGAAAGCGAGAAAGGAAGAGAATGGGAGAGAGAGAAAGAGAGCGGGAGGAGAGAAATATAGAGAGGAGCTGCGGGAGGAGGAGCACAGGAAGGGCTTCACCTCTTCTCTCTTCAGCTTCTCTCGCTTGCGTATGAGTTCGATGAGGAGGCGGGCTCGCTCGAGGCTCTGTCTCAGCCGCTTCCACTCCTTCAGTTGCTCCTTCACGCTCTCGCTCTGCTTCTCACCGGACTGCAAGCAAACAAACGAACGATGGTCAGCGTGAGATGCTCAGCGCAACGACTCACACCACTGCTGTTACAGTGTGTTACAGGGTTCTGCCCCGGATTTTTTAGTGCCGGGCGCATCCAGTTGCGATGAAGTCGCAAGATGCAAGCGCCGTACGCGCGAAGCCAATCTAGGGGGGTCCGGGGGCATGCCTCCACGTAAAATTTTGGATTTTGGATAGTCTGAAACTCAATTTCCTGCATTATGAGCAATAAAAAGCCCATATATCAGACTGACAAATTTGTTGTTTTTTCAGGTAAAAAACAGGAAAAACAGGGGTTTTAGAGACGGCAACCGCGAGGGCCGGGCACACCCGCCCACCGCCGCCCAACCCCACGTGGGCAGAACCCTGGTGTTAGCCAGAGACCCGTCTACACTGCAATAGAGCGATGGCAGTACCTGGGAGGGCGGGCTGTCACGGCGTGGCTGATGGCAGGTGGCAGTGTGCAGACGACGGATGAGTGGCACACCGTTCCTAGACTGGCGCTTCAGCGTCCAGTAGCCCTGCAGCCGATATAGGAACTGCACCTTCTTCGTGATGGTGATCTGATGCGCGATCTTACTCAGCCTGTAACCACGGAAACACAGTAAACAACACGTCACCATCAGTGTGTTAGCCAGAGACCCATCTACCCGCCTTTTGGACGGACTCTCACACACTCAAACTCACACGCACGCACACACGTACACAAACGCGCATGCATGCGCACGCACACACACACACAGACACACACACTTAAACACACATGCACGTGTATGCACTCAAACACACGCACGCACACGCCCATGCACATGCACATGCACATGCACATGCACACATACACACAAGCCCACGCACACACACGCATGCATGCACGCACGCACGCACGCACGCACGCACGCACGCACACACACACATACGCGCAAGCACGCGTACGCACTTACGCACACGTGCACACACACAAGCACACGCATGCACAGTGACACACGCACGCACGCACACGCACGCGCATGCACACTAACGCTACGCCGTACGCTTACGTCTCGGGGGAGATCGTCGGGATGGAGACGACGGGGATCGCCGAGCGCTTCTCCGCGAGAATCTTCCTCGCCTTCCTCATCTTCACCTTGCTGATCTCCTTCGCCTTCTTCACGGAGAAACTCGTCGCCGCGCCGCCCTTCTCCGGCGTCGCCGCCTCCGACGTCTCGTCCGAGTCCGCGTTGTTCCCCGCCGCCGCCGCCGCGTCGGGGTCGAGCGGCGAGTGCGCGTCGCAGAACGCCGTCTTGCGCACGCTGAACTGCGAGCCGTTCGGCGTGTTCTCGCGCACGGGCTCCATCTTCATGTAGAGCCCGGCCTGCTGCGCGCACGTCACGTGGAACGCCGTGTAGCAGTTCGTCTTGTGGCACTGGATGCACGCGCCCGCGCCGCGCTGCTTGCATACGTAGCAGCCGAGCTTCCAGCGCGCCGCCGGGATGTTCTCGATGCTGTCGATCGGCTCGAGGAACACCGTGTTCGCGAACATCACCTCGGGAACCCACAGCGCGCAGACGACGTGCGCCCAGCGGCCGTCGTCCGTCTGCTTGAACGCGCCGCCCTTGTTCGGGCAGAGCACGCAGTCGACGGCGCGCGAAGGCGACTGCAGGCAGCGGCGGCACAGCCACTGGCCCTCGGGGATGTAGGGGATGCCGTAGCACTCCTGGTGCACAGCGAGGTTGCACATATCACAGAAGAGGATCACGTTGCTGTTCTGGCACTCGCCGTCGTTGCAGATGCAGCAGACGGCGTCGTCGTCCACCCCGGGTAAGTGTTCCCCGCCGCAGCTCTGGCTCTGCGGCAGCGCGGGAGAGAGAAACCATGTAACGCTGCTTGATGCATGTCACTACTCAGTGTGCGAAATTAGCGCTATTTTGCCGGCGGCTGCTGGTTCGACCCCCCATATAATCAGTCCCCTTGGCCTATTCAAAATTTTGCATATCTTGTCTTTATAATTATATCAACAATATTTACCAATTTCCTGACTTACCCACTCCTGATTATATGTACCAAGCAAAACAAACATTCATGATTCAACATCAAATGTATCTCCGCACAAGCACACCCGAGCATGTAGACACCATGCTGAATTTGTAAAAAGACCCCCCCTCAAAAAAGAAACAAAGCCGACCTACCTACCCAAACTTTTCAGCCTGGGTCGGGTGAGGGCAAACAAAGATTTTTTTAATTGTGGCCTCAAGGAAGCAGGAGCCATTGCGGTTGAGTGGGTATACCTGAAAGAAGCTCTCCTTCTCCAGACGATCCATGAGATACTCGAAGACATCCTGTGGGACAACTTCCTCTATCTGCTCCTCCCGCTCAGCGTTCATGAGCTGCAGCCAGGCATAGTCCTGTAACGGGAGGACACAATCCGTCATCTGACGCTGCTCACGTCGTTTTATCAAAGCTGGGTTTACACTACCGACTTTGTGTTGGCGAATTGGCGAATTGGACCAACTTCCCAACTATACAACCAACAATCGGTAGTGTAATGCAAAAGTTGCGCGACCAACCGATCAATAGCAGCTAGTTTGAAGGTTGGAACAGGTTCTATTTTCGCCAACTCGGAGTTGCCGAATTGCGAAATTGGTCCAACTCGCCAATTCGCCAACATAAAGTCGGTAGTTTAAACCCAGCTTAATTAACATTTTACACACAAGGAGTCATTTATGTTATAACAACATTAACTTTTATTTATTTATTTTTAATTTATTTATAAGGTTTTAAAATAGTTACAAAGAACTTGATTTTATGAATGAATGGTGAGTTTGAGTAGAAAAAATGTTTTGAATGCATCAAATTTCCACAATTCCAATGGTTTTTGGTATACTGTTGGAAGAGATAGGGAGAGGGGAAGGGGTGGGGAAGGGAAGAGGGGTTGGAAAGGGGAAAGGAAGGAGAGGGAGAGGAAGTCGGAAGGAGAAGAACAGGGAGGAAGTTTGTACCTCCTCATCCATGTCATATTCAACCTCTTCGTCCAGTTCCTCCGCTGCCCTCTCTATGAAGCGATAGTAAGTCTTCGGCCTCACCTGCACATCCCTTTTCTTGTATGTGTCAAGGACACTGCATGTAGAAAGGCAGAAATTAATGCATGATGGACGTACAAGGAACAATAATCCAATTTCCACATTTTAAAGTGATTACGACACGTCACCGTAAATAGTAAAATTAAATATAAGCAATTCAGTTCACTTTTTATGGATAAATTGCTGCATTATACTTCTTATTTTATTATATTGTTCGATGTGAACATACACTCGTGACGCATACATAGCCCATAGCAAGCAATTAATGTTAGGAACACTAATATCAAATCGTACCTGAGAAACAACCTTATCAGGTAAGAATTTGACGATACGTTTATTCCCGTTAGTTCTTACTTTTAATGTAAAAAAATGGCAACAAAATTTTTACAAATTTTACCATAGAAAATTCGTGACGTAATCACTTTAACCAGGATTGTTGTGCCACAATCAAACGTGCAGAAATGTTTTTGTTTCAAATACAATAGGGCAGCTGATGATAACAACATGCACTTCATAGATGATCTTAAAATAAGTTCACCGGATTTCATAATAATACAAGGGTAAAGTTATTTTATCATAGTAATAAAAATATTAATAATGACAACAATAATAACAATAACAATAATAATAACAAAAATAATAACACTAAATACTAGTAATAATAATAATAATAATAATAATAGTAATAATAATAATATCAATAGTAATAATAATAATAGTAATAATAATTATATCAGCAGTAATAATGATAAGCTAACCGGAATGATGCCTCTGGTAGCTTCGCGCTGGCTGCCGCTGCCATCTCCTTCTTCTTCATCTCGATCGGCTTTGGCGTCCGCGGCTTCTCCACCGCCGCCGCCGCCGCCGCCACGGCAACAACCCTCTCACCGCCCTTCCTGTCCTCAGCCTCCTGGTTGGCGACGTTGTCGATGGCATCCTGGTAGAAGATCTCGAGTGGCTCGAGGATGTTGATGCGGTGTGGGCGCCCGTCGAGCTCCACCTCCACGAGGCGACGGGCCTGCGCGAACGTCAGCACCTCGCGCCCCGCGGGCTGGAAGCACTCCGGCGGGGTCGGCGAGCGACGCAGGTTCCTGCGCGGCACCGAGATAGCGGAGAACAAAATTAGCAGTAGCACGGCGGCATCGCGCAACCCAGCGTACCAGCGATACAGGTTCCTGCGCGGCACCGAGATAACAGAGAAAACATTAGCAGTAGCACAGCGGCATCGCACAACCCCGCGTACCAGCGATACAGGTTCCTGCGCGGCACCGAGATAACAGAGAAAACATTAGCAGTAGCATGGCGGCATCGCGCGACTCAGCGTACCAGCGACGCAGGTTCCTGCGCGACACCGAGATAGCGGATAAACATTAGCAGTAGCACGGCGGCATCGCGCAACCCCGCGTACCAGCAAGGAGGGAGAAGAATCAGCAAGCAAGAGGCACGCATGCGCGAGGTATGGGGGGGGGGAGTGTTAGCACGGTGGCATCAGGCGACCCCACGTACCAGCGAGGAGGGAGAAGAACCAGCAAGCAAGAGGCACGCGTGCGCGAGGTATGGGGAGAAGTGTTAGCACAGTGGCATCGCGCAACGTTGTGTCCACCTGGGATGGAGAAAAACCGGTGAGGAACGAGTTTGTAGAGGACATGGGGGATTCATGCACGAGCTCCAAGAATGCTATGTGATGATTTTGGCAAGAGCTTTTTTTCTAGTGAAACTGCCGCATTATGAGACAACACCGACGTCAGACAACCATCGTCCGATTTTCAAAAGAATGCCTCCTGTTATGTATACTGGTAAAAGGTGCATATAGCTAACCTGTGATGCCAGTTCTTTTTACCCTTCTTGCCAAGCTTTTTGCTGCTACCAGTGTTAGGAGTGTTGTTTTCTGGATTTGTGTGGTCAAAGTTGTAGATGTGGAAGTGGATTCCAGCATAGCTCTTATAGACTTTGCCACAGCTCTGTAAACAGACGATAATTTTAAGGAGGCACAAAAATATTAACATTACATACAAAATACAATGACTCCTTCAATGATTTTAATATCAATGTAAAGCGAAACCAGGCATGAGGTAAAGATTGCTCACTCGACAACTGGTTTGCTGCTTAACAGAAAATTTTGGAAGTAGATATAATAAAATGGTCATCATTCAAGGATTCATCAGTCTGATGGCTATTAATGAATTAGATTAATTTCACAAATTGAAACACTAAGAACCTAAGTAATTGTAAGTGCAAGCATTATAAGCCTTTCCTCAGTGAGTACATTCCTCAAATAATCTTGACCATTTATTTAACACCCTAAGACTTCATACATCAAGAAAAGCCATAATTTGACAAAAAACAGTAGATGTACATATTCAAGCTACATGTACACATTATTACATAGAGTACACTACAGGTAAAAGGTGCAATGGACACACATGGTAACCCCATAACCTCGTAAATATTATTCGCACTGGCTACGCGTCCAGAACCGGTCGCCTAGACTCCAGGCTACGCGTCCGGACATCCACTCACACAGTGATCGTGCGACTCGCGTACACGCATGATTGCGCAACGGGACGCTCTGCTGCCGTCTATCCTTTCATCCGTCCTCTCTCGCGCTCTCTCTCTCTCTCTCTCTCTCTCTCTCTCTCTCTCTCTCT
>NW_014577520.1:155544-156657 GCF_000485595.1 Priapulus caudatus | reverse complement strand
TGTAAAAAGACCCCCCTCAAAAAAACAAACAAAGCCAACCTACCTTCCCAAACTTTTCAGCCTGGGTCGGGTGAGGGCAAACAAAGATTTTTTTAATTGTGGCCTCAAGGAAGCAGGAGCCATTGCGGTTGAGTGAGTATACCTGAAAGAAGCTCTCCTTCTCCAGACGATCCATGAGATACTCGAAGACATCCTGTGGGACAACTTCCTCTATCTGCTCCTCCCGCTCAGCGTTCATGAGCTGCAGCCAGGCATAGTCCTGTAACGGGAGGACACAATCCGTCATCTGACGCTGCTCGCGTCGTTTTACCAAAGCTGGGTTTACACTACCGACTTTAAGCTGGGTTTACACTTGCTACCGACTTAAAGCTGGGTTAACACTACCGACTTTAAGCTGGGTTTACACTACCGACTTTGCGTTGGCGAATTGGCGAGTTGGACCAACTTCCCAACTATACAACCGACAATCGGTAGTGTAACGCAAGTTGCGCGACCAACCGATCGATAGCAGCTAGTTTGGAGGTTGGAACAGGTTCTATTTTCGCCAACTTGGAGTTGCCGAATTGCGAAATTGGTCCAACTCGCCAATTCGCCAACATAAAGTCGGTAGTGTAAACCCAGCTTAATTCACATTTTACACACAAGGAGTCATTTATGTTATGACAACATTAACTTCACAATTTATAAGGTTTTAAAATAGTTACAAAGAACTTGATTTTATGAATAAATGGTGAGTTTGAGTAGAAAAAAATGTTTGGAATGCATCAAATTTCCACAATTCCAATGGTTTTTGGTATACTGTTGGAAGAGATAGGGAGAGGGGAAGGGGTGTGGAAGGGAAGAGGGGTTGGAAAGGGGAAAGGAAGGAGAGGGAGAGGAAGTGGGAAGGAGAAGAACAGGGAGAGGAAGTGGGAAGGAGAAGGACAGGAAGGAAGTTTGTACCTCCTCATCCATGTCATATTCAACCTCTTCGTCCAGTTCCTCCGCTGCCCTCTCTATGAAGCGATAGTAAGTCTTCGGCCTCACCTGCACATCCCTTTTCTTGTATGTGTCAAGGACACTGCATGTAGAAAGGCAGAAATTAATGATTGTTGTGCCACCAATCAAACGTGC
>NW_014577520.1:150409-152100 GCF_000485595.1 Priapulus caudatus | reverse complement strand
GTGCCGGTCTTAGAATGCACAAGAATTCTGGTTGGTTGGTTGGTTGTCCAAGATATTCTTGGATGTCAGTTACTGAGTTAGAGCAAGTGAGAACATAAGTAATGATCTTCTTGATCTTGATCTTGATGTGTACGTCAAGAAGCCTCAATAGGTGAATTACGACGGGTGGGGAAAGAGCGCTGAAAGACGTTAATCAGGGCGCGACAAACCCGCTTGACCGCTTGCCCGGGGCAACCAAAATTTGCCCCCGGGCAAGTAGCTTGAAATTGCACTTGCCTGTTTGGGCAAGCAAATTTTTTTTATTGAATGTCTAGACATAATGATATTTTTCTGTTTCCACTCGTCCTTTGCATTGTTTTACACAGACACAACATCGCGCTGCCTTGCTGCGACGAGATTTGAATGAAAAAAACAATGCGAATGGAACAATCAGTGCAACAGTCTTATACAATATGCATACAGCATTTTTTAACCCCGGCCAGGCATGGTCATTAAATGATCAGCTAACTCAAATGTTTGCCCCTCTACTGCAACCTGTGAATGAGGATTTTCTGTATGTTTTTCGGGCAAGTGACTTTTGCCTCCGGGCAACCAGTTTCATAACCCATTTTTTTGTAGCACCCTGCATCATGCGCGTTTTTTTCCCAAACTGGCCATTACCTCTTTTGTCTAATTTTCCCTCAGAAGAAACCCTGTAAACGCATGCGATCTCTGCTTGTCTTTGATACGCATACATGTACATTTATCTGACTGGCACGGCACTGACTATATCATAAATAAATTCATTGGTTAAAATTGGTTAAATAAAATCAGATGGTAATAGTAGTAATGGGAATCGGTTGGAATTTCATCATCGATCATCAGTTTCACCCAACCGATCAATGATCGAAGATAATTGTTTGAATGTTATTAATCACTGCTACCAGATATTGAAATATATCATATAATACAGTATTTTTTACAATACAATATTCTAAAAGCTATGTAACAGTATTATACTTGGTATGTTTGTAGTATGTTTGGTTTAGGTTAGATTTACTGTCTCGCGAACATGAAATTCACACAACGTTTATGTTTTTTGTGCCGGCATGCTCATTGTGTGTCATTCTCGATTGCAGCTTTTTCTTCAATTCCAGGAAAGAGTTTTGCTGTCGCCCTCTCATCGCAGTGGTGCCCACCCCATACATATTTAGTAATGAACATGCCCCACGCGACTTAAACAATCGTGTACCTCCCTCCACATCAATCAATTCTGCCCCTACCAGTACTGCACGTACACAGCCACTCTGGCGCTCTATTAATGAATCTGGGTGTCGCGGGCTGCTTTTTTCGGCGACTTTTGAAAATATAACGTGATAATTTTGTGCGCTAGCGCCCTCGCTCAAGGGATGTTAGGAATATTTGACATCTGAGTCAATAAACTTCTGAGCAAACACTGTGAGTACAGTTGTCTTTTTTCATAATCGATTATCTATTTTCATAATCGAGCGCTTAGTCGGTTGCTGCAAACGACTGACTTTTGATTATAATCGATCATCAGAACATCACTAGTTAATAGAGGATACAATGTCAGTATAAAAACCAGCACTTTGGCCAGTTTTATCATATGACTTCACCAACATACTTAGAATGTGTTACTTACTACTTATTTGCATTGCTTACTTGATTATACAGTTGGTAATTATTCCTAC
>NW_014577520.1:144573-149807 GCF_000485595.1 Priapulus caudatus | reverse complement strand
CTATTCAACTCATTACAACTCACTGTGATTTTAATTTTGCAGGTTTCGAAATTCGTTGATGCCAACGTCCACGTCTCCCGACTGCACTACAAGGTTTATAAATTTCTGACACATAGCTAAGTAAAAATGCAAACGTAGTAAAGATGGACCAACTGCTGAATTGACTCTGGTCAGAACCATATTCATTTAATCAAGAGCATATTAAGAATGCATAAGCATTCTTAAGCGTGGCTAAGCATTCTTAATATGCTCTTGATTTAATGAATAGTGATCATACAGACAGGCATTAAACAGTCTAACCTGTATATTATAATGGTCATTCAAGGGGAACTGTCAAAACTGTCCTTTCTAGACAGGGATTGACTCTATGTGGGTTGCACTCATTAAAATATTGGCCGTGGCTACGCGTCCGGTTACCGGACTCCCAGCTCCCAGGCTACGCGTCCGGTCATATATTTCTTATATGAACCCAACTATATTTTGTGATCGCAAAAAAACTAATGAAGTCTATTCAAGTGTGCGAAATTAGCGCTATTTTGCCGGTGGACGCCGGTTCAACCCCCCATATAATCAGTCCACTTGGTCTATTCAAAATTTTGCCTATCTTCAAGTATCTTGCCTTTATATCAACAACATTTACCA
Organism: Priapulus caudatus; assembly: GCF_000485595.1. Classification (NCBI taxonomy): domain Eukaryota; kingdom Metazoa; phylum Priapulida; class Priapulimorpha; order Priapulimorphida; family Priapulidae; genus Priapulus; species Priapulus caudatus. Next base: position 149,165 of record NW_014577520.1, on the reverse strand, counting down.
ATTTCCTGACTAGTTTTTACTTAGTGACTACTAAGAAGTAAATCATATTCCAGCAATTCCTGTCAAACAAGTAGAACTCCAGTTATAGCAATGAAATACTGAAATACTACGAGTATGCCTGCTAAACACAAAGCTAATACTTTTATTAATAATGGAATAAATTTAATAAAATAAGGGACCGGTTCAAGCTTGTAAGGTCCTGTTCAATTTGTCTAAGGGCCTGTTTAAAATTTTTGGTGGGCCTGTTAACAATTTGGCTAATTTTTTGCCCTGCTATTCCGATGACCGGGATAGTTTTTTTTACGCTGTGCACGTGTGTTTGGTTTCAGTGCTAGAGGAGGAATGCAGGATAGTCTAATAAAACTACTGCTGGGAATCGACATGTTACAGGTATCTATTATTGCCATCCTCAATATTATTAGTCTTTAAAGTCAAAGGGACTATAACGAAGACAGAAAGAGACAAAGTTGATAAAATTTTATATAGATCAACACTGACACTGTGGAACTGACTGACTGAGTCTGAAGTGACTGACTTGGTCTGACTCAGTGACTGATCAGGCAACAAACAAACGGTATAATAATTAATATTAATAATAATATACCTGGATGGGACACTCATACGGCGGCTTCGTTGCCTGGATATGCTGAATGAAACTACGTATGTCGAAGTCGAATGTCATGACGATATATCAAACCGTGACGCAAGTACCTGAAAGCAGTCAATCAAATTCAATGATTCATTCATAAAGTGATAAACATGCGTCTACACAATACGCCGCGGACGGATGGCGGTGAACATGAAAGCGATCGCATTCGTACCACCATTAAATCAGTCAAGTACCTACGTAGTTAGAAGGTTCAGAACAGGTGACAGTAGCATACAAACGCATATGCTTGTTTGTTCACATAACGTGCCGCTACGCCATGTAGTGTTGTATTAGTAAATCACCTACAAAACATTTGCAAACCATTTTGTATAAATAAACACGATATACAAATTTATCGCCAGGTGGCGTTTCAACTGATGGTGACGACGATGACGATAGGTAATCAAAAGGGAATGGCATGTGGTACGAATTTCAAATGTTTATAATTTGGCAATATTCCACACAGTTAAGTAGTTCCAAGTGCATGTGTGTACGATTTTCGCATTGTGACATTTTAGGGCACACATACAGTGTCATACACAGATGTATATGTGCTGCTGTGTACATGTATTTTCACTAAATGTGATAAATCGGTCTCATTTTGATAATCGTATCTTGGCCTAGAAATTGTTATGATCTGACGCTAGTACCACAGGGACTTGAGGCGAAAAAAAAAGTGTTATATATATAAATAGGGGTTACATATAGTTTGTTGTTAGATAGATAGATAGATAGATAGATAGATAGATAGATAGTTGTAGTTGTTATATATATAAATAGGGGTTAAATATAGGGGAAACATATAGTTTCTGTCACTTTCAGTGTGTGTGTGTGTGTGTGTGTGTGCGTGTGCGTGTGCGTGTGCGCGTGCGCGTGCGTGTGCGTGTGTGTGTAAAATTAATGTGCTCATTCAGAATACAACTTACAAATACAAGTTATTGTTAGTCATGACACTCGTGTTGATTTGTTGCAGTTAAGAAGCGACGTCGATCGAGCAGCATGGGAAAGGCTTTATCGGATGGATCAATTTTCTGTCAGCTTCTTAGCGATGCTGGCATGGTGCTCAGTAGTGACTCTCAACCAAATATGTTAGGTAAAGTGCCGGTCTTCGAATGCACAAGAATTCTCACACTGTTGGTTGTCCAAGATATTCTTGGATGTCAGTTACTGAGTTAGAGCAAGTGAGAACATAAGTAATGATCTTCTTGATCTTCAATAGAAAAAAGTTTTCGTACGTACTCGCGATAAATTCCCGTCGTCTGAACGACCACGTATAGCTATACTCAGTTCGAAACGCGTATCATCTATCTGCTGACAAAATGATGCGTTTCCCTACTGTACTTCGTATAGCTAATACGCTATAAGCGGACCGTGTGAACGACCGGCTATAGCTAGTACCGCGCTCACCGCGACACGCTTTGTGGGCGAGAGAGAGAATGAGAGAGGAGAGAGAGAGAGAGAGAGAGGAGAGAGAGAGAGAGAGAGAGAGAGAGAGAGAGAGAGAAGAGAAAGACAGAGACAGAGGAGACCGCATAGAATTAGAGAGGGAGTTGCGAGAGGTGGAGACACAATAGACAGGAGAGAGACAGGGAGAGAAGGGGGAGACGCCATAGAGATAGGGAGAGAGAGAAGAGAGAGAGAGGAGGAGAGAGAGAGAGAGAGGAGAGACGAGAGAGGAGAAGAGAGGGGCCGCGCAACACACAGAGATGGGACACAGAAAGAAAAGAGAGTGATACAAAAGAGCACGAACCTATTCAACGCATTTTGGCGTAATCTATCGTTTCGCTTTCGCCCCTATGCGCCAGCTATAACCGACGTGAACGTACATTCCAAAACTATGTGTGAACGCCTGTTTAACTCAAGGTCACGCATACGCCCCGTATCGTACGGAGTCCGTAAGATACGCGATTTTCGAGAACGGTCGGCGTTTTAGGTACGTGTTGAACGGCGCTAATGAAAGAAGGGGAGAGGAGGTGGTGGAGCGAAGGAGGAGGGGGAGAAGCTGGTGGAGAAGTGAGGAAGGGGAGAAGGGAGAAGCAGGTGGAGAAGGAGGAGGGGAGAAGCTGGTGGATGGAGGAGGGAGAAGCTGGTGGAGTAAGAGGAAGGGGAGAAGCCCAGAAGGTGGTGGAGAAGGAGGGGCGAGCTGGCGAAGACCAGGAAGGCGGGGAGAAGGTGGTGGCAGGAGGGAGAGAAGCTGTGAGACAGGGAGGAGGGGAGAAGCTGGTGAGAAGGAGGAAGGGGAGAAGGAGGGGATAAAGAGGGAGTTGCTGGTGGGACGGGAGGAAGGGGAGAAGGAGAAGCGTGGTGGATAGAAGGAGGGGAGAAGGCTGGTCGAAGCCTCCTCCTTCTTCCATCAGCTTCTCCCCCTCCTTACTCCAGCCAGATCTCCCTTCTCAGCCCCTCCTCTTCTCGCACAGCTTCCTCCCCTGGCTTCTCCCTTCCTGCCTTCGTCCAACCAGCTTCTCCACCCTCCTCCTCCACCAGCTTCTCCCTTGCTCCCCTCCTCCTCCACCAGCTCCTTCTCCCCCTCCTTTCCCCCTTTCTCCTACTCCACCAGCTTCTCCCCCTCCTCCCTTCTCCCCAGCTTCTCCCTCCTCCTTCTCTACCACCTCTCCCTTCTCCCCTTCCTCCCTTCTCCCACCAGCTTTGTCCCCTCCTCCCACAATTCTCCTTCTCCCCTCCCTCCTCCACCGCCCTCCCTCTCCCACTCTTATCCCTTCTCCGCTTCTCCCCTCTGCCTCCTCACCAGCCTCCCTTCTGCCCCCTCCTTCTCCCTTCCTCTTCTCCACCAGCTTCTCCCCTCCTCCACCAGCTTCTACCCCTCCTCAACCACCTTCTCCTCTCACCTCCTCCCCTCAGCTCTCCCTCTCCCCTACCTCTCAGCCGGCTTCCCCTCCTCTCCCCAAGCTCGCTTCTCCCGCTCCTTCTCCTTCTCCATCTCTACTCGCTTCTCCCCCTCCTGTCTTCTCCACCCAGCTTCTCCCCTCGCTCCTTCTCTGTACACCTTCTCACCTTCTCCCCCTTCCTTCTTCTCCACCAGCTTTTTTCCCCTCCCTCCACAACTTCTCCTTCTCCCCCCTACCTCCTCACCACCTCCCTTCTCCCCCTCCTTATCCCCTTCTCCCTTTCCGCCCTCCTCCTCCACCAGCTCCCTTCTCCGACCCTCCTTATCCCCTTCTCCTTCTCCACCAGCTTCTTCCCCTCCTTCTTGCACCATGCTTCTTCCCTTCCTCCACCACCTTCTCTCCCTTCTCCCCCTCCTCCTTCTCCACACAGCTTCTTCCTTCTCCCTCCTCCACCAAGCCCCGCTCCCTTCTCCTCTCTCCCCAGCTTCTCCTCTCCCCAGTTCTCCCCTCCTCCTCACGCAGCATTCTCCCCTCCTCTTTCCTCTACACCTTCTCCCTTTCTCCCCTTTCTCCTTCTCCACCGCTTCTCCCTTCTGCCCTTCTTTATTCGCACACCAGTTCTCCCTTCTCCTTCTCCACCAGCTTCTCCCCCTCCTCCTTCGCCACCACTTTCTCCCTTCTCCCCTTCCTCCTTCTCCACCAGCTTCTCCCCTCCTTCTCCACCAGCCTTCTTCTCCCTCGCCACGCACGTTCTCCCTTCTCCCTTCTTCTTCGCGCCAGCTTCTCCCCCGTCCCTCCACCACCTTCTTCCTTCTCTCCCTTTCCACCAGTTCTCCCTCTCCTCCTCCACCAGCTTCTCCCTCCTCCTTCTCTCACCTCTCTCCCTTCTGCCGCCTTCCTCATTCCCACAGCTTCTCCCCTCCTCCTTCTCCACCAGCTTCTCCCTCCTTCTTCGACCGCCTCTCCCTTCTTCCTTCTTCATTTCTCACACCAGCTTCTTCCCTCCGCTCCTTCTCGCACCATCAATTGTTACTATATCATGCATGGTATTACACTTCCCAATACGTATTGGAAAATATTGCAATAGCGGTTTTGTC
>NW_014577520.1:142110-144548 GCF_000485595.1 Priapulus caudatus | reverse complement strand
GATCTGAATGTGTACGTCAAGAAGCCTGCATAGGTGAAATTACGACGGTGGGGAAAACGCGGCTAAAAAAGACTGTTAATCAGGGCGCGACAACCCAGCTTGCCCGCTTGCCGGGCAACCAAAATTTGCCCACCGGAAAGTATAGGCTTGAATTGCAATCTTGCCCGTTCGGGCAAGAAATTTTTTTTTATGAATGTCTAGACATAATGATATTTTATTCGTTTCCACCCGTTCTTTGCATTGTTTTGGCACAGACAAACCCGCGCTGCTTGCTGGGCGACGAGATTTGAACTGAAAAAAACAATGCGAATGGATACAATCAGTGCAACAGTCTTATACAATATCATACAGCTAATATGTAAACCGGCGCCCAGGCCAGTCATGCGTGCCATTAAATGATTAGCTAACTCAATATGTTTGCCCCTCTACTGCAAACCTGTGGAGCAGATTTCTGTTTGCTAAGTACACAAAAAACAGATACACTGTATATACTGCGCTGTCAGTACTATTATATCTGCATTGCATGCACGCGCTATATTCTCTGCGATCCAGCCCCCAAATAAACTTGGAACATACAGTGTATTTTATTAATTTATTGTGAGCTGTGGTTGAGTTTTTTAGCTCATCTTGACGAAGTCAATGCAGCTTGTAGAACGGCATGATTGTGGCGTCGTTTGTGCGTCCGTCGTCAACAGTTGGGCACAAATCTAAACGGCTTGACGTAACGGATTCGAAAGTCGGGATGTGGGGGGAGGGTATCCGAAAACGAGTTTGGGATGTCGAAGCTGGGGTCAAAGGTCAAGAGGTGTAAAAAGAAGAGGGAACAGTTCTCCTTAAGCTTAAGTATAGGGAGGAAATGCAGAATTGGGCAGGCAGCAAATCTAAACGGCTCGACCTAGGCTCGTGATATGTCGGTGCTATAGGCATCCTGGTAGGAAAAACCATCACTGTGCGCGAAATTTGAGGTACAGGTCAAAGGTCAATGGGGCACAGGCGAATTTTAGACATTTTCTGAGACATGTCTGACGGAGCGGGATTGAAACTTTTTGTTTAGCAAGTGAGCTACCATTTTTATGGCTTTATTGAAAGGACTCATGAAATTACTTTCCGCTCTGACATGGCGGTATTGCAATATATTGCAATACGGTTTTTGGTCGCAATACTCACCCCTACCTGTGAATGAGGATTTTCTTTGCTGAAGTACACAAAAACAGATACACTGTATATACTGCGCTGTCAGTCTATTATATCTGCATGCATGCACCGCTATATTCTCTGCGATCCAGCCCCAAATAAACTTGAACATACAGTGTATTTTATTAATTTATTGTGAGTGTGGTGAGTTTTTGATAATAAACTGACAATTAAAACGTTTAAAAATTAAAACAAACTGCGTGCTGTGTCCCAACATGAATATATTTTGTACACAAACTCGTGTATCAGCTGTTCAACTTTTTACCGTGCCGTACAACGTCACGAATTTTCTATGTAGTAACTTCTATCAGTAAGTACTAACGGGGCTAAATGTATCGTCAAATTCTTACATAGTAAGATTGTTTCTCAATTAGTTAAAAATCCAAAAAACCTGGATGATTTGATATTATTATCCTGACATTAATTGCTTGCTATGGGCTATGTATGAGTCACGAGTGTATGTTTACATCGAACAATATAGTAAAATGGGAAGTATAATGCAGCAATTTTTACTATAAAAAGTGAAAAGAATTACTTAGATTTTGTGAAAAAGTGGAAATATTTTTTTTACTTTTACTAGTTACGGTGACGTAATCTAAAGAATGCTGAATGTTGACTAGTTGGACCTTCATTTACGTTATTTACCATTTAAATTTATATTAGAAAAAAATCTTATGTATTTCTGTATGTTTTTCGGGCAAGTGACTTTTGCCTCCAGGCAGTTTCCAGGCCTCCAGGCCTCCAGGCAGTTTCATAACCCTTTTTTTTTTAGCACCTTGCATCATCTGCGTTTTTTTCCCAAACTGGCCATTACCTCCTTTGTCTAATTTTCCCTCAGAAGAAACCCTGTAAACGCATGCGATCTCTGCTTGTCTTTGATACGCATACATGTACATTTATCTGACTGGCACGGCACTGACTATATCGTAAATAAATAAATTGGTTAAAATTGGTTAAATAACATCAGATGGTTAATAGTAGTAATGGGAATCGGTTGGAATTTCATCATCGATCATCAGTTTCACCCAACCGATTGATGATCGAAGATAATTGGTTGAATGTTGTTAATCACTGCTACCTGATATTGAAATATATCATATATCATATAATACAGTATTTTTAGCTCATCTGACATAGTCAGATGCAGCTTGTAGAATCGCTTGATCGTCCGTCCGTCCGTCAACAGTTGGGCACAAATCTTAACCGCTCGACGTACGGTCACGATATTCGGCACATTGGGGGGG
>NW_014577520.1:138030-140387 GCF_000485595.1 Priapulus caudatus | reverse complement strand
TGTGTTTGGTTTCAGTGCTAGAGGAGGAATGCAGGATAGTCTAATAAAACTACTGCTGGGAATCGACATGTTACAGGTATCTATTATTGCCATCCCCCAATTATGATTTTTGATTGCGGTAAAGCAAGTATAGCTGCCCGAGTTCGGTTTAGTTAGGGCGTGTTTCGTAATGGCGTGTGTTTGACACGTATAATCTTAACTCGCCGCGCCCTCTATAATTCCCTAACTAAACCGAACTTGGCTAGCTATAGCACGGCAGAGGTGAGGTTTATCATTAACAGGTTGTTGCTTGTATTGCAGCTGCGCCTAGCGAAACTGCTGCTGCAGAAGCTAGTGTTGTACGAGGAGGCGGCCGAGTGAGTAGCCAATGTCATTATCGTGCTTGTCTGTGACAGAGAATTTATAAGTGCAAGCGAAGGAGTGAGGGGTGAGCGAAGGAATGAGGGGCAAGCGAAGGAGTGAGGGGTGAGCAAAGGAGTGAGGGGTGAGCAAAGGAGTGAGGGGCGAGCGAAGGAGGGAGGGGCGAGCGAAGGAGTGAGGGGTGAGCGAAGGAGTGAGGGGCGAGCGAAGGAGTGAGGGCAAGCGAAGGAGTGAGGGGCGAGCGAAGGAGTGAGGGGTGAGTGAAGGAGGGCTTGGGTGGGATTGGTTTATATGAATGAGGATGCACACATGCATGTATAGTCACGTTGGTGCACACGCACGCTCACATGCGCATATGCATGCACTAGCACACATATACACATGTTCAGGGCACTTGTACGGAATGGATTTGGTTCTGTGCTGTTAACAGATAAGATGTGTTTCAGGCAGATGTTTGAAGTTGGTAGCCCTGTCAATGTTCCACGGCTGATCATGAACCAGTTCTGTTGGCTCGACCACATCGTTGATAGCAAGGTGAGGTTTGGCACATCAGCCATGTTGCAGCACCGAATCTGAACTTCCAGACATTGCGACCAGAAATGTGAATGATGAAGATAGAAATTTGATTTAAAACTGGATGCTTCCTAAATTTGCTTGCATTACGCAAATGATCTTGCAGAAATCGTCTGCTCAAAAAAAACCGAGTGCTTACCTATTTGAGACGATTGCAGAAGCTGTGTCATGAAGTGTTGGAGATGTTGGCGGCCATGTCTACGCTGGAGGTCAGACGTGAGGTCATCGCGTGCATTCCAGATATGGTGGAGGACGATGAGCACACTATGATGTCACAGAAGCTGAGGTAAGCGCGGTGAAACCGTGCGAAATCCCGTTATGCTAAACAGTCAAACCTCGGTTATCCGAACATCAATTATCCGAATTTCGGATTATCCGAACAAGATCTCAAGGTTCCGTGAATATTTAACGGTAATACGATCAGATCAGTTATCCGAACAAAATACTCCCCGCCCGTCTCGTTCGGATAATCGAGGTTTAACTGTACTCTGCTACTCTCTCAGTCATTGATCAATGTTACGCCTGCATAGGCGCATGAGTGAATGTTCAATCTCAACAAGATGGTCTAATGCTAATAGTTTTCTTGCTGTGGTTTTGGATATAATTTGTCTCCTGTACTTCTGTGCTCCCATGCTCATAGTTTATCATAGTTTACTATATTATGTGCATGCGTGCATGCGTGCGTGTGGATAATATATATGTCGTATGTTATTGTGTTGGCTGTGTCTGTTTCCATGAATTCATAGTGTCTTAATCGTGTTGTTTTCAGTGAGATTCTTCTTGTAGACAGTGAGTTGACTGTTCCCATCCTTGATGCTCTCTCTAACCTGCATCTTAAACCCTCTTCACCAACATACTTAGAATGTGTTACTTACTACTTATTTGCATTGCTTACTTGATTATACAGTTGGTAATTATTCCTACCTCCAATCTTTAAGCATCCTCTCTACTCTCTATTTACCTCACCAACCTTCGTTACCCCTACTCTACCTCCTACATGTTATTCACAGACTGCATGAGATCTGCTGTGTCAATTACTAAACCACAATATTGTATCAGCATCTTTGTAAAAGTATTGTTGTATTCAACGTCACAAAGCAGTAACTGGTGGAGCGTATACATGTAACTTTTCCATTAAATAATGATTCAGGTGTGGATCAAGTCATCTTTCAGCGCAACTTGACCGTGGCTTTGAAGAAGCAACCAAACTCGGCAGAAAGTTTTGTCGAGGGGCAAGAAAAGCACTTGGATGACTCCGAAAGGTTTCTCCTTTAGTATATAACTTAAGCTACACACCTGCTATGTAAAAATGTCGCGTCGCGTATCGATGTATTAAAAGTAAGGATGTTTATCAACAGATCTCTTCTGCACAATTCAACTCATTACAACTCACTGTGATTTTAATTTTGCAGGTTTCGAAATGC
>NW_014577520.1:126947-134753 GCF_000485595.1 Priapulus caudatus | reverse complement strand
CCTTTTGACAACTTGAAAAGGTGATTCAAGAGTCTCCTATAATTTGTTCAGAATAGCTTAGAATGCACCAAATTGCACCATTCTTTTAAAAAAAATTTGCGATGACCTACGGTCCTCGCATTGCTCGCTCCTCTGTTTGCTAATTAAAATTTCAGCTGAAAATTAAATTATCCAATCTCATCCCTGAATTTGTCTCCTGTACTTCTGTGCTCCCATGCTCTAGTTTATCATAGTTTACTATATTATGTGCATGCGTGCGTGTGGATAATATATATGTCGTATGTTATTGTGATTGCTGTGTCTGTTTCCATGAATTCATAGAGTCTTAATCGTGTTGTTTTCAGTGAGATTCTTCTTGTAGACAGCGAGTTGACTGTTCCCATCCTTGATGCTCTCTCTAACCTGCATCTTAAACCCGAACTACTGGATGAGGTAATGAAATTCTGTATCTCTCTCTCTCTCTCTCTCTCTCTCTCTCTCTCTCTCTCTCTGTCTCTGTCTCTGTCTCTCTGTCTCTCTGTCTCTCTCTCTCTCTGTCTCTGTCTCTGTCTCTGTCTCTCTCTCTCTCTCTCTCTCTCTCTCACCCTTCAGTCTCCTGGGTGACATAGGTCATTTGTGAACTCCCTCCATGTTGCTCGGTTGGTCGCCTTCCGCTCCATTTCCCTCCAGCTGTAGCCCTTCTTCTTGAGCTCCGTCTCCGAGTCTCGCCTCCAGGTTACTTTAGGCCTTCCTACCCAACGTCTTCCTTGCGGGTTCCAGCTCAGTGCTGTGCGTGTTATGTGGGTCGCTTCCTTCCGCAGTGTGTGGCCCACTCGGCCCCATTTCCTTCTTTTCATTCGGATTTCCATTGGGGTCTGCTTCGTCTTTTCCGTATACTATCCGAATATTATAAACTTATGTACAAATTTATTCAGTTCTTCGTAATATAAGATAAGATAATCAGATATATATGGTAATCATATAAGATAATATAATACAAGATAATAAGATAATATAATCATAATATAGATAAGATAAGATCATATAATTAAGCTAGTGAAATCATTTTGTGCTTGCATTTCTTACATGTGTTTTAGTAATATTTACACGTATTAGCTGGAGTTTTTAGATAAAAATAAACTGTGAACTATAGAGATCCGATGAAATTATTCAATCATATTTGAATTTTTATATTTTTCTTGACCGGTGTGTTTGCGTTGTAGGTGCGAGCGCGCGTACTGGGGACGATGGCCAGCGTGCGGCTGGACGACCTTGCTGTAGTCGTGCGCTTCATTCTGCAGGGAGTCGCGTGCGAGCGGCCGGAGAAAGCCCTCACTGTGAGTCACGCTCCTATAAGATTGTTGCGTGTGTACTTGCACGTTTGCATGCCAAAACGTTGAGATTGTGGCACTTTGTCACTAAGAATTGTTTGTAGAATATCCTGTTGCGGCACTCATTGGCTAAAGCTGCATGTTAATTGGTGGTAAGCAGGTTGGGATCGAGAGAGCGATGGACCGATGGTCCACTAAGGTTGTTGTTGGACGTCGAATGTTTGCTCGTAGGTGGTTGCCGAGCTGAGAGAGCAGTTGGACTTTGAAACCATCTTCTCTACGTCAGTTTCCTCCACTCCCGAGAAGGAGATGTTGGCCAAGGACCAAGCAGAGAGGGGGTCTGAATTCCTCATCTTGGATGCGATCAAATCGTCTGTGCGATTCCAGAAGTCGGTCGGTGATGCATGGTTTAAGGTGAGTGGTCTGTGTTCCCCATCGCTGGGGCTAGTTGATTTTAGTATTTTTGCTGTCCATATGTGTATGTGTTTATATAGTTAAATAAACTATTATAGTATTATATAATATTACAGTGCGTGAAATTAGCGCTATTTTGCCGGCAGCCGCCGGTTCAACCCCCCATATAATCAGTCCACTTGGCCTATTCAAAATTTTGCCTATCTTGCCTTTATATCAACAATATTTACCAATTTCCTGACTAGTTTTTACTTAGTGACTATACTAAGAAGTAAATCATGTTCCAGCAATTTCTGCCAAACAAGTAGCTAGAACGCCACTGATAGCAATTAAATACTGAGATACTATGAGTATGCCTAATAAACACAAAGCTAATACTTTTATTAATAATGGAATAAATTGAACAAAATTGGATTGCCGTCACGTAATAATGTTATTTTGTTTGTCTCAATACAGGCGATTGAAAATGTTTCCACGGCAGCCAATCACAAGGTAATTTTTCTCACTCTTTCTGCTGTCTTGTTACTTATAGAATACTTATTGTTATATTAGTTAGAAGGTCAGTCACGTTGGAAAAATGCCAGCCCTTCACGCTAGTGGTAACAGCAATAATGTTTGCTCCTCTTGTTGAACTTGATTTCTCATCACGCATAACTTGCGCGGTATGTGCGTAACGTTGTGTTTGTTCTCGCGCAGATAATCGATCTCATATAAATAAAGTATCTCGGTTAGATCCATAATAAGTTATAATTACTTACAACGACGAAATTTTCGTCCATCTCTCCGATAGACTTCCTCAGGTCTGATGTCTCAAGGTAGATTGCAGCACTGGAAACATCATACCTGAGGAAGTCTATCGGAGAGATGAACGAAAATTTTGTCGTTGTATGTAATTATAACTTATTTTACGGATCTAAACTTTATGCACATGTGAACTATAGAGATCCGATGAAATTATTCAATTAGATCATCGATCTGCTTGTGCTGCTCATGCTGCACGCGACGACGACGCGGGGCAAGGCGGTCGAGGGCCTCTTCCGCAGCAAGATCCGACGTGGACACTTCACGGAGCTGCTGCTGCAGTCAACGTTCGCAGCCCACGCCTCGGTAATAGCTCGTCCTGCTGCTTGCAACTAGACTGTGCGTCCGTGTTGTATGTCATGCTATGATCGTGCGTTTGTTGTTGCAGGTTGTCAGGGAGTATGTTCACTCGGTGCTTGCTGTTGCTGAGGTGCTGCTGCGGTCGGCTGAACCGCTTATCAGCTACTTCGCCTGCTCCATGTACACGCAAGCATTCCTGAACTTTGATGCATACTGCCAGCAGGTGAGTAGGAGTACGAGCTGGTGGTTATAGGGGCATACACCCAACGATGTAAAACCTACCGGAGAAAGTCTAAAATATGTAAAAAGTCGCATGTAAAAAAATGGGTGAGAGCTAGTGATTGTTAAGCGACAAAGATGTATTAAATCACGTGAGGTAAAATTACGATCGAGAATGTGAAAGCAGATATGATGAACAGCTGTCCTTTCGAGCAGAATATGGACACACATGCATGTATGAACTCATTCATTCACTAGATAATATAAATGCACATATACACGTATATGAGTGAATAATAATCTATCATAATCTATTCAATCTTGTACACATGTATGCACACACACGCACACACATGTACGCACGCGCGCGCATGTGCATATGAACGCGCACGTCATCCTGTGTAAACGTGTGTTTTTCTCTGTGACAGGAGATTGTGAGTTCCCTCGTCACACACATCGGCAGCGGCTATGCGAGCGAGGTCGACGCATCCCTCGACATTCTTCGTGACCTTGTTGAAAAAAACCTGCAAAGGATTGTCAAATTCTCGATGTTTGTCACGGTAAAAATTGCACCGCCTGCTCTCTCATTGGAATATTAAAGTTTAAACGGTTTTATTAAAGATAAACCTAAACTTGGTGTTGTACGGACAATACTGACAGTCCCCAAGTTCTCATGCCTGAGTCTTATTTATTCTCTCTCGTATTTATTCTGTTTTTCAGGGTCTCCTCGACTACCTGGACAATCTATCGCTGCCTCAGATCAGGAAGCTGTACTGGGTGCTGAGCGCGCTGGCGTTGCGCGGGCCACGCGAGTCGCAGGCGGCTAACGACCTGCTGATAGTCGTGCGCAAGCAGCTGTCGAGCGGCGAGCACAAGTACAAGCGCATGGGTGTGATGGGAGCTCTCATGGTCGTCGGCAACCTCGCTCGAAGCAGGTATCACCGCGCGCCGCAATTATCGCCGTTGTCTGCGGTTACGAGTCGCTCGTGCTTGCGAGCGCGTGCGTGCGCGTGCGTGCGATGTGAAATGAGGTGGACAGTGTAAAATCTGCAGGGTAAAAATGTAAAGATTGTCCACAGAAGAGAGACAGAATTGGTAGCGTTCCAAATTTGGGCGGCGCATTGTGTCCGTCCAGCCTGACAAAGATGACTAGACTGGTTGTCGAAACGGTGTTTAAACCTCTTAACAGGTTAATTACATGGATTTATCATGAAATTAAATTAATATGATATCAGGGGTTAATAATGACAAAAATTTGTCATTATTAACTCCTGATATCATATGAATCTCTCTTTTATCGTGAAATTCGAGGAACGTGTTCGCAGATTTATATTGGTGGCATTTTGTTTGAAGCTTGACAAGCTGACGTGTGACGTGTCATTGCAGCTCGTTAGATCAGACGCTCTCGCAGACGGCCCCGGAGACGCACGTACCACCCGATCGCATGAGGATGCTGCAGTCACTCCTGGCAACAGGTAATTATAACCACAGTGTAGCCTGTTGATATACGAGATGGTTGGGTCCATAAATGTCATCAGCGAAACAATGCGGCGGTCGACTAAATCGGGCGTTAGTATATACGTGGCTATATAAGAGCAAAAAAAGGGGGCGGTACCAAAGACTCATCATGTTATATCCGATATTTGCGGTAAATCGGCCGAATTCCATTCGGGAGGACTGATCGCCGTAATCAACATGTTTGATAATCGGGCGAAATCGGTGCGATATTTTCAGTCGGCGACTAAATCGGCTAGGTTGTCGGAGGTCGGGGAATGAGTCGCGCTGAATGTACAGTTCAATCACAATCAACTGATGCCATTTTCAAATCATGTGACTATCAATCTAGGTAAGCGGTCGAGAAAATCGCCGAGTGAATCGGCTGATTATCACCTAGTGGGTCCACTCGTCGCACGACTATTCGCGGCGATTCGCCTAGATGCAAAATAAGTAAATACTATATATATATATATATTATTATAGTCCGTAAAAATAAATTTCACCAAGCTGAAGGTGTCGCCCTCCCTGTGTAGGTGCGCGCAGCTGCAGCTCTGACGCGCCGGCTTCTTTGAGCGTTGTTCTCTAGGACTGAGCTGGCGATCGCTCGCTTCTATTCGGATCGCTGCACGGCAACAGTGCAGAAGGAGCTCAAGCGGAGCGGGGAGCGAGAAGCTCGTCAAGATGCTTCGTCGTCACATTCACGCGCCGACCCGCGCCAGATGTACGAAGACGAGGGGGTCACCCCAGGTGTGACACGAGGGGCGGTCGAGCGTATGCCGAGGGTCACGGGCGACGGAGGGGTCACCAAGGTATGTACAAAGGCGGGAGTGGTCACCCAGGTATGACATGAGGGCGGAGGGGTCACTCCAAGCTACGAGCGACGGAGAGGGAAGGCGACGGCTCGTGACACGAGGGGGGAGGAGGTCACACCAGGTATGACTAGGGGGACGGGGGTCACGCCAGGTATGACATGATGGGCGAGGGGGTCACCAGCTACGGTTAGACGAGTGGGAGGGGGTTACCGCAGCTATGAGTGACGAGGGGGGGGGGTCACCCAGCGCTCTGATAGCGAGGGGGGAGGGGGTCACCCAGCTACGACATGGAGAGGGGAGGGGGTCACCCAGCTATGACACGAGGGGGGAGGGGGTCACCCAGCTACGACATGGAGAGGGGAGGGGGTCACCCAGGTATGACACGAGGGGGGAGGGGGTCACCCAGGTATGACATGAGGGGGGAGGGGGTCACCCAGGTACGACATGGAGGGGGAATGCGGTCGATCTCAGGAACGACAAAGGGATGGGTCGCCCTTCCTTACCCAGGTCTGGTGAATCGTGACGGTTGTTAGCACCAGGTGAGGTTATCTATTAGGGGTGTAACGATACATTTTGTTTCAGTTCGGTTTGGTTGTCGGTTTTTGCTCTTCTGTTCGGTTCATTCGGTTCAGTTATTTTCAGTAGTAAAAAATTAAAAATGCTGAGAAGATGGGGAAATTTTCCCTTTATTTTGAGTAATAATAATAATACCAATCATAATATTATACATTTATTGTGTTATTCATTGGCCAAAAGACAATAAAGTAATACTGTATTACTTTATTGTCTTTTGGCCAATGAATAACACAATCGTAGAAAAAAATGCTGCGATATCCGGGGAATGATGCAGGCCTGTAATTAGCCTCACGGGCCTGGAAAATCCCTTACCTACAGGCCCGGCTGGCCTGTACATTTTCAAACTAATTTCTACCCCTGTGCGCAGTGGTCTACCGCTGTCGCTGGAGTTGAGGTATGGAATAGAGGAGGAGCCATCGCAGACGGAGGAGGACACGCCGAGCATCGCGCTCAACCTGCTACCACTGCTGTGTACCGGCGCGGGACAGACAACATCGCGAGGGGGCAGCGAGAAAGCCCGGTAAGGCCATAATAATAAAAATATTTGTTTGCCCTTACCCGACCCAGGCTGAAAAGTTTGGGTAGGTAGGTCGGCTTTTTTTTTAAGGCAGTTTTTTCGGTGGGGGAGGGGTGGGGGAGGGTGGAGCGGAAGCCGCGGCGGGGCCGCGAGCGGGGTGGGGGAGGGAAGGGGAGCGGATGGCGGGGAGGGGGCCTCTAATAGCAAAAGCAGTTCCTCCTTTGTTAACAGTCAACAAAACCATGTTAACCCTCCTCTTGAGCGGTCAAAAAGGTTATCAGACACTAGCTCTTCGATGTCAGCCAGAAGCGGACATTCATGGCTCCTCTTACAATAAAGCCCCATAAAATAGCTAGGTCCCACCGCTGAAACAAAAAAGTTTTTCAATCGCTCGCAGACCATGTCCTCAGAAAACATGGTCTAAAATCAGCCCTGCTGCCCCATTCACCTTTGACCCTGTGACCTCCAATTTCAGCAGCAGTGATGGCTTTCCTACCATAATGCTATACACCCGACTATCGACGAGCCATAGTCGAGCCGTTTAGATTTCTGCCGCCAAGTATGCATTTTCCTCCCTATACCTAATTAAGGAGTGAATGTTCCCCCTTTACCACCTCTGACCTTTGGACCTTTTGACCTTTGACCCCCAGCTTCGACATTCCCAACTCGTTTGACATCCCCCCAACGACCCGAATATCGTGACCGTACGATCGAGCCGGTTAAGATTCCGTGCCCAACTGTTGACGGACGGACAGCGACCGGACGGACGACCGACGGACGGACGGACGACGCTCATTGCGATTCTACAAGCTGCATCTGACTATGGGGGTCACATGAGCTAAAAAAACTGCCTTAAAAAAAAACTGCGACCCTACCTACCCAAACTTTTTCAAGCCCTGGTCGGGGTAAAGGGCAAACCAAATATTTTTATTATTATGGCCTACGCGCGGCTTTTCTCGCTGCCCCCTCGCGAATGTTGTCTGTCCGCGCGGTACACAGCAGTGGCCAGCAGGTTGAGCCCGCGACTGCTCGGCGTATTCCTCCTCGTCTGCGATGGCTCTCCTCTATATCCATACCTCAACTCCAGCGACAGCGGCTAGCCACACTGCGCCACAGGGTAGAAATAGTTTGAAAAATGTACAGGCCAAGCCGGCCTGTAAGGTAAGGGAATTTCCAGGCCCGTGAGGCTAATTACAGCCCGCAATCATTCCCGCGGCATACCAGCAGCATTTTTTCATTACGATTGGTATTCATGGCCAAAGACAATACAAGTAATACAGTATTACTTTATTGTCTTTTCGGCCAAGAATAACACAATACAACGTAGTAATATTATGATAGGTAATATTATTATTCAAAA
>NW_014577520.1:110893-126922 GCF_000485595.1 Priapulus caudatus | reverse complement strand
CACCCCCTCCCCCTACCCTCCATCTGCGGTAGTGGGGGGGTCCTAACCATGATGTGTACGCAACTGCGTGTCTGCATATCTGCGCCTAACAAATGTGGTACTACGCACGACTGAAATTTTACGTTTATAATCGTAGCAACAGACCTCAGATGAGCCCAGACGCTCTGCGGCTCTTGTTTTATAAATTCAGCATGGTGTCTACATGCTCGGGTGTGCTTGTGTGGAGATACCTTTTATGTTGTTATATTATGTTCTTATTATGTTTGTTTTACTTGATACATGTAATGTATTGCCTACAGATTTATATAATGTACGGTGATACAATTTGTTAAAGAAAAAAGAAGATCAATAAAAAATTTTGGAGTCGGCCCCTTTTTGGCGGGTCGGTCGGGTGAGGGCAAACAAACAATATTTTTATTATGGCCTAAGCTAGCCCCGCCCTGTCGCCTGTATGCAACTCTGTTTTATATCGGCGACGGCGGTGATAGTTCAGTTGATCGAGTGTACTATAATAATGCTTACTCTTGCTGTCAAAGTTGTTCTTAGTTTAAGTAATATGTTTATTTGTGCTAGATAGATATTTGTGAATAATTTAACTAGGAAATATATTTAAAAAAACGTGCATTTAAACGTCGGCGGTGTTTGTTATAGATTTTCCCATTGTACGGCAAGCGTTCACGGATCGGGAACAGCAGTGTTTTCCTGTTGAGCTTTCCTAACATTAAATTTGTGATTGATTACTAAGGTGGGATTGATGGGGTGATGATGAGAGACTAACATAACTATTGTGTTTCAGGCAGTCGCTCCTGTGTCTGTGCCCACAGTTCCGGCTGCTGCAAATCTGTGAGAAGTCTGTCAGTGGCAACCTAGACATGATTGACGCCCTTCTAGGTGTGTGCAGGCAGGTCTCTCCTCAATACACAGTCTTTCCCCTGCATTGACACGAGCGAGGCGGCCCGCCTCGCTCAAATTCTCAGCCACCACACAGAAATTTGTCGAAAACACTGCCTCACTGACGAAGATCTCATACAATGTGTTCAGAATAGCTTAGCATGCACCAAATTGCACCATTTTTTCAAAATTTTCCCCTGAACCCCCCCTAGCTGGGCGAGCACCTGTATACCACCTGCGGACAGTGGAAAAATGTCCCACGGCTAGTGATGCTCTTTTACCTTTTGAGCTCGCCATCCCGCAGCCGACAAATGTACTATTTATTCGCGCACTGCGCTCATTGCTATGGCGGCGTTCATGAACAAGCTAGTTTTCGAAATTTCTGTGCCTCAGAACGCATCTCCAAGCATCTAATTACAAAAATTTGGGCGGGGGGAGGACCCACAGACCCCCAAAAGTTCCAGTATTTCTGTTACTCTACCTGTAAGTAGAAATATTTCCCGCAGATTTCGTCCGGGGCCGTTCTCGTCTTTGAATCACGGTGTTGAAATGCGATTGTTGTACATTGCAGTGTGCCCTCTCTATCTGACGTCGGACAATGAGTTGGAGGTTGACAACTTCAGAATGCTTAGTTCAGAGGACAAGCAACTAGTCTGTACAGCTCTCTTCTACGCTGCCAACTTCTTCCGAGAGGTCGGTGGGTGGTGGTTAGGAACTTAGGAAGCGTATCTGCATGATTAACCATGCGTGCTTATAGGTGCTGTGCAGGGAAAAAAATATAATTTATTTTTCGGGCGCTACTTTTCAAGCTCGGCGAATGCATAAATATCACTCCTAAAAATTTGGTCTTGGGCATTGAACTCTAATGCAAATTTCCGCGGGGCTTCTTTTGGCAATTCCAGGGGCTCTTTTCGCAATTTCGGGCTAAAATCTGTCCCGAGCCCCCCGTGTAATTGTTTTTCACTGGTGCTGGTGTATTCCTAACACATCTACTCTGGCAGTAAAAATTGCAGTATTAATCTCCGGCAATGTTGAAGGATTATTAAGTTTAGTCGAATAAGTGTCCGTGCATTATAATTATATTATTAACATAAATTATATTATTATAAAATATAATGTTATGATGAATGTACAGGTTAAAATTTGCATTCCGCAAGGAGCCACGCAACCTGTAGTTAGCAGTCTTGCATTCGTTTACTTACGTCTGCTCGTCTGGATGGCAGGTCGTCAACACGAGCAAGTGCTGCTTTGCATCGAGGCTCGCTAGATGACGAGTTGAGAGTGAAGGTCATACGAAGGTTACGTGATTTCGTTCACCCTGCAGAGCGTGCTGCAGACACTTCTTCCAAAGTAAGTAGCACTGCATGTCTCACGGGCTGTGCGGTAGTGGGTTCAGTATGTAGGTGACTAGGTATAGGTAATTAATTGTGGGGTGAGGTGGGACTCCTGTGATAGCATGATGCCTGCGTATCTGGGTTTGTCCTGATAGGTCAACCAGAATACTTAATTTCATCACAGGTGTCACACAGTTTGTCCCACCGCAAGCCCACCACGACTGCGACGATAAGGCTATGATGGCGCCACCTGTCGGCAAATCTCTCGCAGCAGCGGAAGAAGGACGAAAACCTGGCAAAAGGAACGCGTATAGCCGCCGCTAGAATGTATATATGTGATAATTCACGACCGCCGCCGCGCCAGTCAGTCCAGAAAGCCTGCCACGACGTAATCCCACGCACTCTGCATCCAGAATCGATGTACCATCCGATCAACAACCTAATAAGACCGCCCCTAGATATTACGGTTGTACCGTTCTTTAATAGAATCTCCAGGAGGCGAAATAATAATACATAATAGATCACATAGATAAACATCACCATAATAAACTTAATCAATGAATAATGCTATTACACCCACACACAACACAACCACACACGACCACTAGGCCAGTGTAAATTGACGCGCACCCACAGCCGCGCTACCATTGTTTGCTATGTGTTACCGGTTTCACTCGTAGTTTTGTTGACAAGTGCGGAAGAGCAAGGTTGAGAAGGATGTTCAGGCATCGGGTAGCAAGCAGACCAAGGCTGATGACACGCAGGTTGTCGTGGACTCGAGTCCCGATGACAGCAACCCCAGCGCGCCTGACAAGCAGGTGCGTGGTCACTGGTATAAGCCAGTGAATAAAAATACATAATACGGGGCATCGGGGCGATTTAGCCCCCGAAATGCCAAAAAAGCCCCGGAAAATCAACCACACGCGTAAATTTACATAAGAAGTTCAAATCAAACTCAAATTTTTAGAGGAATTTTCATGCAACCCGACGGCGCACTTGAAAAGTAAGCCCCGCGAAAAAAAATTTTTTTATTATTTTTCCTGGTATACGCTGTATCTCTTGCGGCAAGTTTATTTTTGCGATATTTCGCTGAACCGTCTGCCGAAACCGGCGTGAAACATAACAACACGCGAATAAATTTGTACTAGAATATTTCATAATTCCACTCACCACGCGATTGAAATTAACTCACTGTCGCGGAAAATTGTCGTCTTTCACGTTCCAAATTTTCTTTGAACATTTGCTCGAAAAAACACGAGTAAATTCCACGAGGTCGTGCTCCCACACACACACCACCACAAATTTTCATGGATCACACGACTCTTGGCATATGTCAAGTATTTGACTCCGGACTCGCGTTAATTTCGCACCCTTCCCTACCCTGCAAGTCGCGCCCTGTGCTAGTGTCTGCTTCCCCATGCAGGATGACAAGCCTAAGGTAGCAGGCAGCGTTGAGATGGACCAGTACAGGCAGTACCTTCGTGAGATGGATCTCGATGTGTTGACATTACTCAAACATAGACTTGTGGCTGGTGAAGGCACTGATGAGGTAGGTGGAAGGAAGGAAGATAGGTATAACGTACCAAGATATATGTAGGCAAAATGTACCAAGGGTACATGTAGGTACAGTCAAACCTCGGTTATCCGAACATCAGTTATCCGAATTTCGGATTATCCGAACAAGATCTCAAGGTCCCGTGAATATTTAATAAGCCACTAGACCACCCGTTATCCGATCAATCAGTTATCCGAACAAAATATACTCCCCACCCATCTCGTTCGGATAATCGAGGTCTAACTGTATAATGTACCAAATACTGTCCTGAGTGTAGCGTGTGAGTGTGATGTAGTCATGAATTTTATTTAGTTAATTAGATGTTTATGTGTCTCATTATAGGCATACCCACAATGGATTCGTGAGATAGCTAACATGTTGAATGAACAGTAACATGAATCAAGTAACATAGTTCCATGGCATGAAATTAGCCAAAATGTAAACAGGCCCACCCAAAATTTTAAACGCGGGCTCTTAGACAAATTGAACAGGCCCTTACAATTAAGTTTGAACAGGCCCTTAATTTTGTTCAATTTATTCCATGATTATTAATAAAAGTGTTAGTGTTGTGTTTATTAGGCATACTCATAGTATTTCAGTATTTAATTGCTATCAGTGGAGTTCTAGCTACTTGTTTGGCAGAAATTGCTGGAACATGATTTACTTCTTAGAAGTCACTAAGTAAAAAACTAGTCAGAAAATTGGTAAATATTGTTGATATAGAGGCATGATAGGCAAAATTTTGAATAGGTCAAGTGGACTGATTATATGGGTGGTTGAACCGGCGGCCAGCGGCAAAATAATTTCGCGCACTGTAGTTCTGAATTTTTACTGGGTGCAGACATGTCTGTAGCTTCACCTGTAAGCTTATATAGATGTAGACTCTATATGCATGTCCAGCATAGGGTGTCGATCGTGGAAATGAAATTAATCGTGGTGTGAATCTCTTTACGATTTTACATGTATATACTGTAATATATTATATGCACTGAACCAAAAATGTGGTGCGCAGAACCAAAAAAAAAACCATAACCATAGATTGCAAGTAAATTTTAGACAATTAAGTAAGAT
The DNA here is from genome assembly GCF_000485595.1 of Priapulus caudatus. Lineage (NCBI taxonomy): Eukaryota > Metazoa > Priapulida > Priapulimorpha > Priapulimorphida > Priapulidae > Priapulus > Priapulus caudatus. The sequence goes on along the minus strand of NW_014577520.1, from coordinate 122,071 downwards.
CAAAATTCGGACAAGTAAAAATTGCTTCTTGTTACCCGACAGGACAACCAGATCCTGAAAATAAGTGTCGAGGCCTGTGTCGGTGGCTTTTAGGATAAAGCTGTTGATTTTTTTATGTCAAGGACAGGAGAGCGCATGCGAGAAAATTCGCTTGGCGGAGGCCAGCAGAGCTTAACTTCCTTGTCAAAGACCTGGTTCAGAAGCTTGACCATGTTCTTCTGTCATCCAGCTCCCAGCATAGAGTCTTCCTCAAGGTATGTCACATCCGTAGAAATAATATAGATAACCTAATATCTATAATATAATCTGTCTATATTATTTCTATGGTCACATCCCTGCGTCGCTAAGCTGAGATGATTCAATACTGATGCTTGATTCGAACGGCATTTTGGTTTTTTTCTGCCGGAGTAAAACCTTTCGGACTAAAACGGAATGTGGTCTGAAAACTTTGCAAATAGACTTTTCAGCCAAGGGCTACAGACCGAGTGTGTTTCTTATTTATTAATTTAAGAGCAAAAGGATTGCTATATTTTATAAATGACATATAGTACGTTTCAGTTATAATATGGATAAATGTGTCATAAAATGAATATCGTACGTTTAAATAGCATTTAGGTATAAATATAATTACATATTTGTGATTAGCCCTCGGTCTGTAACGTGCAAAATAAATTGGCAAATGCGCAACTTTTTCAGGGTGGCAGCACAATTGCAGGTGTCATGTCAGCACCCAAAAATAAAGATTTCGAAATTCAATGTTGTTTTATGACAAACGTGAATGCGTAATTTATAGAAATCTTAGGTGAATAATTGCTATTATTTATGAATCTATTATCATTAATATACTCTTCAAATTCTAGTGGAAAGTATCCTTTTAATTAATTGTCTACGTACTGTTGAGTCCTCCTTCATTATTGTTCTCTGATCATAGACAGCGAAAAAGTTTGGCTTCGGACATCTGGATCAGCTTTCAGCGTCGGACGTTGCCACGGCGACCGTGGGCTTGCTGCCTGCTCTCTGCTCCCATGTGGAATTCATCAGCGCACACTTCCAGGTGGGGACGGGGCGTCTGCTTTTATGATAATTGCGATTCAATGCGTATTCAACACGGCGCTATATCCCAGCTGGCTGTCACCATTTGAATTTTTGTGTGCCGCTATCTAACTACATATATACACGGATATATAGTGTTTACTCTGGCTGAAAAGGTCTGTGAGGCGGGAATTTTTTTTGGTGTGTTTGCGCGTTTCGAGGTGCTAGCAAAGCGAGTTTTGGACAAATTTCTGTGTGGCGGCCGAGAATTTGAGCGAGGCAGCCCGCCTCGCTCGTGTCAATGCAGGTGAAACACTGATCTCTCTCTCTATATATATGTATATATATAGAGAGAGAGAAAGAGAGAGAGAGATTTTGTGAAGGATTAAGTGATGTAGATGGCTAAACAGATCTGTTGTTTCAGGATATAATAGCGAGGAATGATGGAATTGTGGATGGACCGGGCATGGACACAACGGAGTCGAAGACAATGCTGGAAATTCTCAATAGCATCATGCATGCCTTCACAGCTGTCATAAACTGGTCAGTGCTCCCGTCAATCATCGTCTTAAGTTTGTTCCTCCCGTTGCACTACTGTTCCTCCTATTGCACTAGTGTTCATTGTATTGCACTATTGCTCATCATATTGCACTAGTACTAAACCTATTGCACTAGTGCTCATTGTATAGCACTAATGCTCATCCTATTGCACTAGTGCTCATTGTATTGCACTAATGCTCATCCTATTGCACTAGTGCTCATTGTATTGCACTATATTGCTAATCATATTGCACTAGTACTAATCCTATTGCACTAGTACTCATTGTATTGCACTAATGCTCATCCTATTGCACTAGTGCTTATTGTATTGCACTAATGCTCATCCTATTGCACTAGTACTAATCCTATTGCACTAGTGCTTATTGTATTGCACTAATGCTCATCCTATTGCACTAGTACTAATCCTATTGCGCTAGTGCTTATTGTATTGCACTATTGCTCATCATATTGCACTAGTGTTCATCCTATCGCACTAGTGCGCATCATATTATATAAAAGTATTAGCAGTTTCTGTTTGTTAGGCATACTCGTAGTATTTCAGCTGTGTCTGTCCGGAGACGCGCACCTGGGGGTAGAAATTTACTTTCGAACACGGGAGTCCAACGGACTCCCTACCCTCAAAAAGAGGGAGTCCGCAGCAAAATGAGGGAGTCCGCAGTCTGAAGTTCAAAATTAAACATATTAACAATAACACATATGCTTATTTTGATGATTCATGCGGTTGCACGTCTGCCAAATTTTCTTTGGACATTTGCTGAAAAAATACGGTAATTTCGTGAGGCCGTGCTCCGGAACGAACTAATTAGTGTGACCGAATTTTCAGGGAGTCACACGGACCTCTGCATTATTATGTCAAATCAGGGAGTTTGACAGTAAATCGGCGAGTATTTGATTCCGGACTCGCGTTATTTTCGCACCCTGCGCACCGTCTCCTGCTGAGGTCATTCCCACGCTTCATGTTCATGGTCACTTCAACTCTTATTGTGTATTTATTTAATATTTAACTGGTCTATTGCTGTGAGACGGCCATGTGGAAGATAGGTCCGCGCCAATTTATCATGTCTGTACCTAACAAGTTTTACCGTCGTTAAATAAAGTTTTTACTTACTTACAGGAATGGGTTTCTGAGGACGGAAAATCAGACTCTACTGCGAGAAGCACTCGCCGTGTTCTCTTCGAGGGTCGACTTCACCGAGACAACACAGAGGGCGCCACTGCAGGATCTGCGCAGGTATGATGAGGTCGCTCGCTCTGTCTAGGCGACACAGCTGCTGTGTCGCCCTCTAGTGGTTAATTATAGCCGATTTCGTCATTCACGTTTTTGCCGTAGAATGAACCGTGATTTACAGCTGAGGGTAGTTGGTTCAGCTGACCTTGGAACGATTAGTTGCGTTAAGTTGATTGGTTACCCAACGGCGCCTGTTGTTATAGTTGGTTTAGGCAATCTCCCAGACTTAGGATAGTTGTAATTATTCATGCTGCTTCTGTAAACAGTTCCCAGACGCCCATTGTCAGAAAGAAGTCATAGCGATTTAGCCCCTGAAATGCCAAAAATATCCCCGGAAATGCCAAAAAGAGCCCCCCGTAAATTTGCATAGAGTTCAATGCAAACCAAATTTTAGAGTGCTATTTTCATGCACGCGAGCTTGAAAAGTAGCCCCCGAAAAATAAATTATATTATTTTTTCCCTGTTCAGTAGTACGAGTGGGCGGCGATCCGTCATTGTCACGTTCTCGTCCGTAGTAGACGCTCGTTCAGCTACTATGAGGCGTTGTAGCAACGCGCTTCAGCGCTAGCAGTTTCAGCGCGCAACGCGGTCTAGAATATTCTATTAACTATATCTAGATGTAGCCACGCGCGGGAGCGAGCGACCGCTAACGAAACTATATGCATGACCTTGTAATGAAACTATATGCATGGCCTTAGAACGAACAATACGCATTGCCACGCAATACGCAAGGTCCCATTCTTGTTCTCAGACGCTCATTCAGCTACTTCGAGGCGTTGGCTGACTCGGCGCTTGACCTGCAGGCGGCGGTGACCTTGACGAAGCTGCTCACAGGCTTCACGCGCGACAACGAGCGTGGCGGGATGCTGAGCGAGCGCAGCGGGATGCTGAGCGAGAGGCTCGTGACGCTGGCGCGCGGCTTCCTCTGCCGGGAGTGGGTCGGCGGCAACGGTCAGCGGGAACACGGCGCGCGCTGCAATGACAACATCCGCCTGCTGCTGCTGTAAGCTGCAACGTGTTCACTTGTTGACGTGTTACTGCACAGGTGCTCTGCCTGTCTCTCTGTGTGTCTCTGTCTATCTCTATCTCTCTCTCCTCGCTCTTTGTTCCTTTCTCTCTCTCTCTCTCTTTCTTTCTCTCTCTCTCTCTCTCTCTCTGTCTTTCTATCTCTCTCTCTCTCCCTCTCTGTCTATCTTTCTTGCTCTCTCTCTCGCTCCCTCTCCCTCCTTCTTTTTCTCTCCCTATCTTTCTTTCTCTATCTGTCTCTATCTATCTCTTTCATTTTCTCTCTTTCTCCAGCGTCTACCTCGAGCACACGGGCGACCGGTTGTCTGCGATCGAGGGCATCACTACAGAGGGCGTTAGTGAGCTGCTGGAGGAGGAGAGCGACGGATGCTCTGGTCGCTGGCCGACGCTCAGCCGCGCGTCTTTCCCCGTCTACTACCGCATCATGATGGCCGAGGTCGTGCGCAACGCACGCCGCGCGGCGACCGCCAACGAAGAGGTTAGTCAGTCGCTCTGACAGACGCGAGTGTGATGGCTGTTACACTCAAACTAAATACAAAATACTCCCTGCTCGTCTCGTTCGGCTCATCGAGGTTTAACTGTACATGTCACTTCCTCGTCGAGTGCTCATTCACTGTCACCGGCCACCGAACAGGAATTATGTGAGAATATCGATTAGTAGTGATAATAGTTCACAATCATATACAACCATCGTCAATGAGTTAATTACCATTGCAACGTCATGGCGACAGAGCTAATTGTGAGTCGATGTGAGACGCGATGTCTGGAACGTGAAACGTAATTTCCGGGTGACCGGCTGTAAACTATCGGTGGCATTGGTAGTTGTTGGAGAGAAATTGATTATTATTCCTTGTTCTTCAGTGTACCTTAAATTTACTGTATTATCTTTACGATAGAGGACGGGCACGTATTGGGCGGATGTTTTGCCGTGCACGCCGGAAGTGAATACAAGTTTCGGTTTCACATTTATGCTGCTGTTTAAAAATAAAAATCTGCAATCCAGATAAGCAGTTCGATTATATACCTTTTATTAACGAATCTCCATAACAGTAGTTGCATTAGTGTTAGAGTTATTATGTTGGGACAGTAGTAATGTTGACTGCATGTGTGTACGTGTGGCAGAGCGTGGAGGAGCAGCTGATACAGTGGAGCATGTCCGTCCGCATCCTACATGTCCTTATCAGCTTCATCAAAGCCTTTGACAGCAGACCGAACCTGGCTACTGCTCTAAAGGTAAGCAGGGTTTCTTCTGAGCGAAAATTAGACAAAGGAGGTAATGGCCAGTTTGGTAAAAAAAAAAACGCGCACGATGGATTCAAAAGCACGCGTCACCAAGTGTCACATGACTTAATAAACACACATGGCAATCTAAATATGCCAGAAGCACGTGGTGATCTATTTATTTTTGGGTTGACACTATTTTGACAACGGCGGGTAAATACAGGAACGTTTTCACAACGGCGATGTTTAATTTGAGGACGGCAGTGCGCCACTGTGCCTCTTATGTGTGAGAAACCCCAGTGAGGTGTGTCGTACCTCGATCACGCTCAATCTAGCTTCTGCTCCAAATATCAGCTACCTCCAACCGTTATGTTTTCCTGTCTCTGTCACGACTGCCCTAAAGGTAAGCTTCCTCCATACTTTGGTCTCCTACCCTCTATCAGACGACACTTTGTTACTTTGTGTGTGTGTGTGTGTGCATGCGTGCGTGAGTGCGTGCGTGCGTGCGTGCGTGTGTGTGTGTGCTTTTTACCTGTAACAGTAATGTTGGGTTACGCTGTACGTGTGTTTCAGTACGGTAGGCAGTTTGTCGAGGTGTTCCTGAGGCAGGCTATGCCCCTGCTTCACAGGACGTTCCGCTCGCACACTGCCGACGTACAGACCATCCTGAAGAAGTTACAGCTGAGCACACGCTTCATGCAACACATGTGTAGCCATTCCAAGGTACGGTATGCAGGGATGCGCCGGCAGGGCCGTAGCCTGCGGGGGGGGGCCTAGATTTTGGAGCAAAATTAAAAAAATAAATTGTTCTACTAAAAGGGAATTGTCGTAGTCAGAATGAAGGCTGTACATGTACTCAAAAGTGCTTCAAATATTTTCAACATTTTCTGGGCACCCCACCTATTTCTCACCCCCTCTTTTAAATCCTGGATCCGTCACTGCCCCCCCCCCCTCCAGGCATTTGCTCAGCCTACAGTCCTGGCAGGGATGCGCTGGTGTAGGGGCAAGAGGTCGGGTAGACATGGTGAATAAAGGCAGGGTAGGGGAGACATATTGAGTAAGGATGAGGATGGAAAAGACCAGCGTGAATAGAGGATGCGTGGGCGAGGAGTATGCTAGGTAGTAGTGGTGGTGGGTTGGTTACGTAGGGCTGGCGGGTGTATAGCAGGTTTGTGGTAAGACCGAGGAAGGGTAGTGGCAGTATGAAGCAAAACAGAGGTAGTGAATACTTGGTAGTGGTCGTGTGAAGTACGATCGATCGTGTGGGGGGGGTCACGCTGGAGTGCTATCGTTCAGTTACGTGCCAGTGAACATTGCAAGGAACATGTGCCTGACCAATTACATCGTGTTGAAGGTCATGAAGGACGTATCGTTGACCAATCACGTTCCGCCGCTGAAGAAATGCCTCGAGACGCTCATCTACAGGGTGAAAGCACTGCTCTTCTACAACAAGTGTACGGATGCATTCTGGCTGGGCAACCTCAAGAACAGAGACCTGCAGGTGTGTGCACAGACACGCTACAGCCAGTCAGATATCGCATAGCCAGCAATATCGAGCTCGTAGTTTAATGTTCTACGCTATGCTCCAAGCTAGCGTATTCCAACATGTTCAAGGCAACCTGGAAAAACCCACTTAGCTGATGATATTGATGCACTTTAGTCTGCACCTCATACTAGCAGAGATACTATAGTATATACCTCGAGCATGCGTAGTGTTATTAAATGGTCATATTGAGCTGATATAAATGGAATATAGAGCCCGTGTGAAGTGGTAATATATAGCATATATATATACTATAGTAATAGTAATAGTAATAGTATAGTATAGTAATAGTAATAGTAATGAACACGTTGTCTGTGTTTCAGGGGGAGGAGATCTTATCTCAGGTTTCCATGACAACAGAAGCTGAGACAGAGGACATGGATGTGACCGAGTTAGCTAGCGACGATGACAGTGAAGTGGTGAGTGTGGAATGTGCGCTTAGTGGAGCAATGATGGCACATATCCAGGGCCGTAACCTGCAGCTGCCCCCCCTTAGTGGAGCAATGATGGCACATATCCAGGGCCGTAACTTGCGGGGGGCAAGGGGGCAGCTGCCCCCCCCCTTGATTTTGAAGCAAAAAATTTTTTTTTCTACTAAAAGAGAATTGTCGTAGTCAGAATAAAGGCTGTACATGTACTCAAAAGTGCCTCAAATACCATCTCCTGCGATCTACATTTTCAAAAGTTTGTGGGGGAGCACTCCCAGACCCCCCTACATGTTTCTCACCCCCTCCTTAAAATCCTCGATCCGCCACTGCCCCCCCCCTCCAGGAATTTGCTCAGCCTACGGCCCTGCCGCACATATCTCGACCTTGTCTCCACCAGGGACGATAATGTCCCGGAGAAAAACTCGGACCAGAAACCATAATTAAACGTTTAATCATTAAAACATTGACATTGAACATATAAACAATAGAAATTGTGACAATAAATTGTGGACACTGCAGGCACGCGCGCTAGGCTGTCACAGTCTATAGTTTTACCCAGGTAAACAAGCATCTCCCTGACGCACCGTGATACAACATCAACCTGATTTCATAATGGCCGACCGCCAAATACGTACGACGCAGGCATACTTCTCGCCTTAAAGTAATAAAAAAATAATTACGTACTCTACCCTGCCTCTACGAATTTTCGCTGATGTCAAAAATGTTCCTCGCAGCTAAAAAAAAATTCGGAAACCCGCAAATCTGCGTTAAATGCTCATCCCTGCTCCACACAGGATGGTACTGTCGGTCAATGTAGAGAGGTGAGCAACTGAGCAGTGGTCTAACATCTAACACTGCGGGCCGTATAACAACCCCGGGGCATCATTACATTCTCGTGCTAATCTCCACACAGGAGTTGGAAGATGTGGAAGCGGGAAAGCCGAACGGGAAAAAGCGGGAGAGACAGAGTGATGACGACGACAGCGACTCCTGCAGTGAAACCTACTAAGGCCACAATTAAAAAATATTTGTTTGCCCTCACCCGACCCAGGCTGAAAAGTTTGGGTAGGTAGGTAGGCTTTTTTTGAGGGTCTTTTTACAAATTCAGCATGGTGTCTACATGCTCGGGTGTGCTTGTGTAGAGATACTTTTTATGTTGAATGTTTGTTTTGCTTGGTACATATAATGTATTACCTACAGATTTATATAGTGTACAGTGATACAATTTGTAAAAAAAAAAGAATGGGAAAGATCAATAAAACTTTTTGAGTCGGTCCCTTTTTGGCGGGTCGGTCGGGTGAGGGCAAACAAAAAATATTTTTATTATGGCTTGAACTTGGAAGCGAGAGAGAAAGACACCTAATTCGCAGCGACATTGTGTAGTGAGTGTTGCATTACTGTCGATTAAGTGATAGATCAGTTGGTATATGAACCGAGAGTGGGAAACTGGTCAGGGTTCGGTGACGAGGGTGCAAACAGACGGAAATCTACTTTTCAGATTGTCCTTAATCGTAGCCAAAATCATATATCCTGAGGTTTTTCCTATGGCTTAATAGGTGCCTGTAGCTCCATCTGCCTGCACATATATATAATATATATATATTTATACATTTGCCGCTTGTCCTGCTGCTGCTGCTGCTACTGCTGCGATGCACTTGCTCGCCCGCGTACACACACGTTACAGCATGTTGCCATGTACAGGCTGCAGAGGCGCGAAGCACCGAAGCAGTTCGTGTATATATATAAATTACCTGATGTTATTTTCAGTCAGGTAATTTAATCGCGTCCATTACGTGTGAATTTATCGTTGTTTTGGCTATTATCAGTTCTGCTGTGTTAGTTTATTGACATATTGTCTGGAGTTGTGTGCATGGTGGTTCTACACCTAGCGTAGTTGTTTGAAGGAAACGTTAGTAGTGCTTATACCATCGCATGTAAAGTACTCGTGGTGTACTCGTAAATGTAATGTTATTACGTAATAGTTACGATTGTAATTTTGTATTATATATAAAAAAAAACATTGTAAAATATAGTTTTGTCATAAAATTATGTATTAAAATACAAACGAGCTGCTTTCATGGTAGTTTTTTAATGTCTTTGGTTCAGTTACACCTAGTAAAACCTGGCATAATCATCAGTATGTTGATGGTGGCCAATATAGCGTAGAAGTAGAAGTAGTAAAATATTAGTCGTGGCTATCCTTACTGCAACACCTGCAAACAATAGCGCTTTCAGCGGTTTCTATAGATCATACTCGTGTCACAAAGCTTTCGTGTGTATATTGACGTTAGTCACACAGCCTGGTCGGGCTACAAACCCTGTAAAATTTTAACTACTGAGTACTGTTCCCTTGAGTCGACCTTGTTTGGCAGACTGGCACTTCTGTTCTAAACAAAGTTAAAAGAAATAGTTACCTGATAACCTCATAAATATTAGTCTTCAACGTCAAGGGGACTAATTCAAAGACAGAAACAGACAAAGTTGATAAAACAGACAGATAATTAACAGTGGCAGTGGGCGGCAATGCAGTAGGCATTTTATGCATGCTCACTTGAAACCAATGAAACTGCGCGCTCGAAACTCCAAACTTATTCAAAAATTAACCGCTCTTTCGCTGGCGGCGCCACCGTCCAATGGCACTCAAAAAATTCATGTTAAAATATGACTCTTTGGCGCCATCTAGTGTGAAAAATAGTCATATTTTAACATGAAATTTCCCAGTGTTATCAAAGATCATATACAATCGTACATATACATAATTATTGTATATGATCTTTGGTGTTATCGGACGGTGGCGCCGCCAGCGAAAGAGCGGTCAATTTTGGAACGAGTTTGGCGTTTCGAGTGTGCAGTTCGAAGTGAGCATGCATAAAATGCTTGTGTGTGAACATGCGTGAACGTGTTTGTTTACATTGTAAAATGACGAAAATGCTCTCCATCCTTGTACCTAAATGCGTCTCCTCGTAACGTCGTAGTAACATAATAGTCTTTAAAGTCCATGAGACTATATTGAAGACTATAAGATTGAAATCTATGAATATGTGAAACTTACTAAAAGTTATCAAGACAGTGACTGACAAGAGTTTCTTTTTGTGATTTTGTGCACAGTAGCTGAGTAGCAGTACGATCAGGATGTAGCCCGACCAGGCTGTGCGACGGATAGTCTATACAGACGGATAGTCTATACATTCTAACCCTAGCAATACCGTTTCTTGGAGTTAATCAGGATGCAGTGTTGTCCACAGGGACTTGAGGCGAAAAAAAAAGTGTTATATACCGTACCGTATATAAATAGAAGTTTTCTATTTATATATATAACACTTTTTTTTCGCCTCAAGTCCCTAGCTGTGCTGTTGTCCGCAAATGCAGACGTTATAACTCCGCTTTGCTAATCTGAGGGTGTGGGTTTAACTGCATTACTGAGGTCATTAACTGCATTACACACCATTACTGGGGTCTGCGTCGTCTCGGACGAGTGTAGCTCTAGTACTAGTATAGGCTATAGGCCGCGGCGCGGGCTATAGCCTATACTACTAGAGCTAGATGCAGTGTAGACCAATAAATTGTGCCCTAAAAATGTTTGGCCGTGGCTATGCGACCGGTTCCAGACGAGGAGTCACTATATTGGCGTATATTGAGAAGTAATTAAAGCCAAGTGGCGATCATCGTGTGAAAACATTAAAAAATTCTCAATGTAGAATCACATTGTAAATTTGATGACAGATATTAATGTTTCTGGTATACATAATTCAATTGCATCCATTGGAAATCGTTTCGCCGCAAAATTATTGCTGATAGAGTGAAGTGGGTGGGGGGGGGGAAGGCAGACGAGAAGGAAGAAAGAAGGAATCAAGAACTTCGCTAATGTGCTTTGTTTTTGTGCTTTTCAGTGACCATACGTGATGTCGTAAGAACCAGGAAGAGTGAATTTGAGAAGCTGGAGGCTGCTAATCTCATTGATGGACTGTGGATGGCAACACTGGTGTGCAACTGTAAGTACATCGGAATTGTTTGGAATGCCGATGGGTGACTGCCTTGTAAACCTATGATTGAGCTTGAAAATACAAGTGTCTCTTCCTCTTTATAGCGAAAGCGAATAATGAAGGTGTTGTAAAGTGAGAAGTTATTTTACAAATTCA
>NW_014577520.1:100017-108726 GCF_000485595.1 Priapulus caudatus | reverse complement strand
TTTTTTTACACAGTTATTACTAAGCTTTACTAGGTTGTGTTACTTTCATGTAAACTGCTATTACTACTGTCATTCGCAATATATACAGTTACTATATATTGCCACGACATTTTATTTCGTCTTCAAAAAACCTGTTACATCACTAGATACAGGTAGTATTGCGTGTCATGCACTGTGAAGAAAGTTTCAACCCGAGTTTAATATAATTATTTTTCCTTCATCTATCTTATTATTTAGAATTTGCTGGTGTGCTCCATGGTTTTAAAATGCGTTTTAAAACTGGTTCCTTGTAGACTTACTTATTTACTCACGTTACTTTGTATACTGCATGTTCAAACACATGTTCTCTACACATTATGAGATTAAGCTGGTCACTTATGAGCAACCATAGTGAGAAAACTACACACCTATTACCAGAAATGTATAATGACAGACTGTCATTATTCGCTCCTGTTAATACTACACGCATTCTGAAAGATTAAGCTAAGCTTAAGGTAACACGGGACTTCATTACCATCACCCTGTGCGCAAAGTTCTTTGAGTTCATGTTGTTATTTTACAATATATAGAAAGTTAGAATATTTGCCTGCCACATGAAGTAGACCACATTTGTCAAACAATGTATCTTTCTTAGATGCTATCATATCAGAGTGAAATGACAGTGTCAGTGTCTGGTGTGTTATATGTGTTTTATGTGTTATATATTTGCTAGGTACTATACTAGCTAAAAAATAAAACATTGTTACTAAATCTTGGGACTTGCTCAATAAATTATTCTACTGTGTCAGTTAAGAGTTGGTGGAAGCAGGATGTGTGAGAGAGGAGAGGGAGGGATAGAAAGAGAGGAGAGAGAGGAGGAGAGAGGAAGCCAGCGAAGAGGGGGAGAGAGGAAGCCAGAGAAGAGGAGGGGAGAGGTTGGATCTGGTTTAAGATTATTTGCTAGGTACTATACTAGCTGAAAAATAAAACAGTGTAACTAAATCTTGGGACTTGCTCAATAAATTATTCTACCGTGTCAGTTAGAGTTGGTGGAAACAGGATGTGTGAGAGAGGAGAGGGAATAGAAGGAGAGGAAGCCAGAGAGGAGGAGAGAGGAAGGCAGACAGGAGGAGGAGAGAGGAAGGCAGAAAGGAGGAGGAGAGAGGAAGGCAGACAGGAGGAGGACAGGAAGCCAGAGAGGAGGACAGAGGAAGCCAGAGAGGAGGACAGAGGAAGCCAGAGAGGAGGACAGAGGAAGCCAGAGAGGAGGACAGAGGAAGCCAGAGAGGAGGACAGAGGAAGCCGGAGAGGAGGACAGAGGAAGCCGGAGAGGAGGACAGAGAAATGCCAGTGAGGAGGGAGTGACAGAAGGAAGGCGCGAGAGGAGAGGAGTGACAGCAGGGAAGCAAGAGAAGGAGGACAGAGCGGAAGCCGGAGAGGAGGGACCAGAGGATGCTAAGAGAGGAGGTGTACAGAGGAAGCAGCGAGGAAGGACAGAAGGAATGCCAGAGAAGGAACAAGAGGGCGGTGACGATAACGAGGCAGAGAAGAGCGAGAGAGCATGAGAAGAAAAAGTGCGGGCAGTGCCAGGGTAAGGAAGTGAGGAGAAGGAAGAAACGGAAGAGAAGGAGAGTATATATATATATAATATACTGATCATATATTGCGCCTCGAGAAAGAAAAAACTTGCATTAGAGAGGGAAGGTAGAGAGAGAGAGAGAGAGAGAACTGGAGGGAGAGAACGGAGAAGCTCGCCAGGAGAAGAGGGCAGAGGGGGAAGTTAATACTCGGAGTGCAGCTGGCGGGCAGCGCTTGTTCCGTGTTCGTGGCTTCTATCGTTGTTTACAAGCACTGGCGTTTTGCGTGGGGAACATCTGGCGGATCGGTCTCCTTTGTTGGTGGGTGCGAAAGTATGTCAAGAATGTCAAACAAGGGCAAGTAGAGGAGGGGGAGAAATAGGAAGGCCACGCTCTCTATAGTAAGACTAGGTGATAATCTGCCTATTTACGTGCGATGGCTCCTGTCTCCGTGCTTTGTTCTCTCACTGCCGTGCTGGCAATTCGCGGCCTCGTCGCCCAGCTTTCCTTAAGCGTCGCGCCGCTTTTTCGCGGGATAGTATGGGCGGCCGCAGACCGTCAAAGATGGAAAACTTTCCACCAGCAAGTGGCGGCCGTATTTCCACTGAAAACTTTTTCTCCCCCCGAAAAGCATAAGAAAGTGTGATTATTAGCGGCTCTGAGATGCTGTGTTTTTGTGTTGCAGTGCCGCTATGATCACACATACAGCACATACACCGCACTTTACGTCGCGGTTCGTCGGTACGAGTTTCACCACGCGGACTGGCTCCGCAAGCGCACTGCGTGTGCGTGCTATTATGGCGTAAAATTCACATTTTGTGGCCTCGGGAGTGAAAAAAGCGTTTCGGGTCTGAAACGGTAGCGGCATTTGGCTGCCAAGATGTTTTTCCATGGGGCTTTGAGGGCTGGTGCCGTGGGCCAGTGCTGCTCTCGGCGGGCGAGGAGGGAGTAAAGGCAAGTGAGCAAAGGAACGATCAACGGAAGTAAAAGGGCGAGTAAATATATAATAAATTGATAGTATATGTATCGCTATATGTTAATTAGGTATAGATTAATATATATATGATGATAGGTATATAGTGAAATGTGTGTGTGTGTGATCTATAATAAGCTGCCCGAAGAAGAGAGAGAAATAATGCGGAGAGAGAGAATAGCTAGCAGAGAGAGAGAGAGAGAGTAATGAGAGAAGAGCGAGAGAAGCCGAGAGGGAGAGAGTGTACGTTCATGTGTGTGGCAGTGGCGTGCGTGGCGTGATTGGTGAACGAGCAATTATTGGCGTAGAAGCAGAGAGAGAGGGGGGCATAGCGAGGCGGAAACGAAAGAAGAGGAGAAGAGAGAGACGAGAGGACGAAGAGTGCAAGCGAGCGAAAGCACGAAAGAAGTAGAGAGGAAGCGAGAGAGAGAGAGAGGCAGAGAGAGCGAGAGAGTAGAGAGAGGAGAGAGCGAGAAGAGAGAGAGAGAGAGAGAGAGAGTCACAGAGAGGGAGAGGGTGAGCGGGAAGGCGAGAGAAGTAACTATATTGAAAGGAATATGTGCATCCGTGCCTGTGTGTGTGTGCCGTTTATGCCGTACGTGCGTTTGTCTGCGCGTGTGTATTGCGCATGCGTGTGCACATCTCCGCGCGCATTCCTCCCTCCATCCTTTCGCTCCTCTTCCCTTCCTCCCCATCTCTTTCTTTTTTTCTTTCGTTCTTTCTCTCTCTCTCCTTTGTCTTCCGCTTTCATTCACTCTCTCACTCACTCTTTCTCCCTCTTTTTTTTCCATATATCTCTTGCTGACTTTCTTTCTCTCTTTCTTTCGCCGTTCTCCCCCCTCTCTGTCTCTATACATATATATTCTCGCCACCTCTTGTTGTTTCCCGTTTATCCTAGCTCCCATCCTCCACTCTCCCACATGGTATCACCTACGACCTCGTTAGCACGGAAAACTTTATGCAGGCAAATAGCCGTTTTTCAACCAAAACTTTTTCACCCCGAATCACAAAATATGGATATATGGCTATAATACATATAACCATGATATAACATATATACATATAATATATATACGTCGTTTTTCTATATTGGGGGCGCCCGTTAGCGAGGCCAATGACGTATTATGAATTACGTTTTTTGAGTAGCGAATAGTAGAGTGAATAGCGTCCAAACTGGCCTCTCTCTCGCGAGATCTCGTACACGTGACTTCCTTTGTTCGCTGGCCTACTCCATTTTCTCCCGCGCTCTCGTGGAATGTGCACGGTTTCCTTCATTCTCCGTTATCGTCTACCAACGCCACGTTTGCAGGTAACATAATTAATATGGTGTAATGATAAACGCTTTGCGCATGTAATGCTATAAATAACACGGTTATTTAATTAAATACAGCTCGGTGACAAATGTGTTTTATATAGAATAATTTATATATATATTTGAAAGACAGGCGAATGGGCCGTCTGTGCGCGCTTAAGTACAGTTCTCATTTAAATTCCTTCCTAAACAACAAGCAGGCGCGAGTTCTGCGTATCTCCCTCGCTGTTTCCTTCAGTTAGTTTTAAAATAAATTACGTTATAGTGGACAGCGAAATCAACCACCGATCCATCTAACCACACCCACTCACCCACCCGCCTGTTATATATATATATATATATATATATATATATATATATATATATACTACTACTTACTTACNGGCACATTCAGTGAGCGTGATCCGGAGGAAAAAAATGCGATGTGAGTAAAAAAGAGGGGTAGCGAAGGGGGAGGGGGAGGTCGGATTGGCACCAGGGAGGCGAAACGAGATCACGGATGGCACTGGGGGATTCGAGGAGGGTCCAAGGTGGGGTGGGGGAGAAAGGCGGGGAAGGTAGGTTATGGAGCTTGCAATGCGGGGCAGGGCATAGGTTATGGTTAGGGCTGAGAACTAGAGCCCCTATATTGGCTCCGCAGGCCAGCCTGGCGGCGGCGCGTAGTTGAGTGGTGCCTAGTAGCCCTGTCTGGCGTTATGAGCGATGGTGCTTAAGGTTCTCAGGACTTAGGGTGATGGCGAGAGTAAGTCGAGAGTGACGACGTGAGAGGAGAGAAGAGCGGCGGCGTTGGAAAGTGAAGCGGGAGGATCGAGTTAAGCAGCGTGGCTGGTGGAAGTGGCTGTACGAGTCTGGGAGAGCAACGGTCGCTGAGGGGGAAGAGGGAGAGCGAGGAGTGGTTTTGATAGAGGATTAGCGTATACAGGACTTCTATAGTTAAAGTAAATTACGAAGTTGGTAGTTTTTCATTAGTTACGAATCTTTTATTTTTAAGCATTGTTATATGCAGAGTGTTGAAAAGGTGGATTATACAAATAATAGATGTTATTTTTTCTAGGTAACTACGTATCTAATGACTACTACTGGAGCTATTGCTGAAGCCCTACCTTCTTTACTGACATTCTAGTCCAACGAGTTGTTGCTGCAATGCAATGTAAGACAAAATGGCAAAGTATACTAGACTAAAATTTCCTAAAATCTACTTATTACAAAGACTTGTGAAACTGACGAAAGTGACTTGGGCGGGGAATGACGGGAACTTCTAGAAATCCGATTACTATTCGAAGAATTTCCTTATAATACATCCTTACTTAAGTGATATATACTCCACTGGAAACTAAAGGTAAAATACCACGGTAAACTCATGTAAGATTACCATTATTATCTATAGCAAGCAAGTAGTTTAAATGAATTCTTCTTTCTTCTCTCCCCTCTCCTCCTGCTGCCTCTCTCTCTCGCCGCTCTCTATTTCTCTCTATCTCGACTGCCCGTCTCCGATCTATGTTGGCCACCTACTCTCTTCCCTCTCTTTTCTGTCACTCTGCACGCCCTCCTCGTCTCTCTCTCTGCGCGCACAGCTCTCAATCCCGCCCCAACCGCTCTGTCTGTGTCGCTGCCTCTCTCGCTTCACCTATTTATCTCTATCGCCCTCTCTTTCGCGCGGCGTTCTCTTCTCGCCCTTCTCTCGTCTCTCACCCACCTCTCTCCTCCTCGCTGTGGGCACTCCTTTCATCTATATTTGGCCTCGCTCGTTCGCTTCCTATCTCCTTTTCTCTCACTGCTCACCGCCGCCCACCCCTCTTCTCTCTCGCTCTCTCTCTCTCTGTCTCCTCCATCTAATTCTCTCTGCTCTCTCGGAACCCTTCCTCTCCTCTCTCTCCTCTCTCGCTCTCTCTCTATATATATATATATATATATATAATAATACTATGCTATGTATATATATATATCTGCTCTCGCTCTCGCCTCTACTCGCTGTTCGCTCATCTATCTTTGGCCTTCTGTCAGTCCACCCCTCCCTCTCTCTCTCTCTCTCTCTTCCCCTCTCCTCTCCCTCCCTCTCTCTCTCTCATCTTACTCTCTCTCTCTTACTCTCCTCTTCGTTTACTCTCTCTCTCCTTACTCTCTATCTCTTACTCTCGTCTCTCTCGTCTCTCTCTCTCTCTCTCTCCTCTCCTCTCTCTCTCTCTCTCTCTCTTCTCCTCTCTCATCTCTGCGTCTCTCCCTCTCTCTCCTCTCTAATATATTATATATATATATATATATATATATATATGTATATAGTATATAATGCTTCTCCGGCGCCTCCCCGGTTCCCAGTCGTCCGGCTGTCTCACTCTCATTTATCGTTGACTTCTGTCATTCCCAACCCCTCCCTCTCTCGGCTCTCATCTCTTTATATATATATTTATATCTATTCTCGCTCGCACCCTCTGCCCTCTCCGGCCGCTGCTCTCTCAATGTCTATGTTTTGGCGTTCTGTCATCGATGGACTCACCGTTCCTTTCTCTCTCTATGTCTCCCCCTTCTCTGCGTCTCTCTCTCTCTCGCTCCCCTCAATATATATATATATAATGTATATATAGTACTTATCTCTCTCGCTCGCCTCTGTCCTCGTTGGCCTCCATCAGTTCTCGCAATTCTTCACTCTCCCACCCTTCTGTTCTCTCTAACGTCGCGCCATCTCTCTTCTGCGCACGGCTCTCTCATCATCAGCCCCCCCGCCCCTCTGTACACTGCTCTCTCGCTTGTTAAACCTACTCTCTCTCTCTCGCTCTCTCCTCCTCTTCTCTCTCCTTCTCTCTCTCTCTCTCCCGCACGGCCCCGCCGGCGCGCGCGCTCTCCTCGTCTCTCTCTCTCTCTCTCTCTCGCTCGCTGGTCACTTTTCATCTATATTTGGCTCGCTACTCGGCCTTCCTATCTGCATTCTCTCTCTCACCCACCCCTCAGCCCGTCTCGCGTTCACCTATAATCCCTCTCTCTCTTGCTTCTCTCCTCTTTTTCCGTTGTGCGTTCTCATCCTCCTTTCTTTGCACTCTCTTATATCTACGTTTCGCTCGCGTCCTCAGCCTGCCATCGCTTCTCGAAGTGCTCGTGCTCTCCCCTTTCCCCCTCTCTCTCTCTCTCTCCTATCCTTTCGCAGCCATCTCTCTCGCCCCCGCCCCCACCTGGTCTCGTCTCTCTCCTTTCTCTCTCTCTCCTCTCGTCTCTCTCTCTCTCTCTCTCTCTCTCTCTGTTTCATCATATTTCATCTATCTACTATCGCTCCTCACGATTGCTCACCTGGAAAAGCTATCTCCTACAATTTAATTTCACTTCAAATTTACAAATTACAAACATTTACAAATGCAATAGAAAATACACATCCATTATAAGGAATCAGTGCACTTCCATAACTCAGTCTAACTGCCACATAGTGGCAAAGTTACACACAATTTTTACAATTTACACAATTATAAAATTAATAGTAATTATTAGTCAATTGATTCCTTATCATGGTACATCAACACTATCAACGGTTATCAAAACTAATAAGCCAGTTTTGCATTTAGAAAGTGCAGTGCATATGGGAAGTTTTGGCTACTAAGCATAAAAATATTATATATCTATATTCTATATGACAGTATGAGATGCATTTTGAAAAATGCTACTTTTAAGAAAAGAAATGTCTCTATGACACTTAGCACAATGAGTCTCACAACGAAACCATCTGAGTTACGTAATATAGGTAAGCGCTAAAATGAAAATGACCTAGCCAGATAAATTTACTCCACTCGATATGTCCAAAACACAGATAATATTAAAGTTGTATACGCATTATTATGCACTAATTATAATATCTAAATCAGGGGAAGTATCAAAGTATTATAGGCGAGTAGATGCAAAATATATTCGCTCCAATTTTGTGAAATCATATGATGCGATTGTGCCAGGGTAAACCTGCGAGCCGGACACCCCAACCCTAACTCCCACGCTCTTGGGAGGGGGGAGGTGCGATTTCCCATGCTCTGACCAGCCAAGTGTTGTCTCACCCCCCTGGCACACGCAAAGCAAAACTGGCTTATTATTACTGATCAATCAATTAAAAACTTTTAGCAACTGCCACTGCCACTGCCATGAGTAACATATGTTCAGAATTTGTCACTAAAAAATCTGTTAAACTATTTCGATTACTGAATAGCTGAAGTCTAAAAACCGAACTCGATGAAAAACACGACTTTGCATTTGAGTAACGATGTACACCCGGTAGCTAGACAACTTGACGTTTTACACAATGTGCATTTATACAACAGTTCTACTAGCATCAATGATTTACACACTTACAACTTCTGTCAGCCTGACGAAAACCCCGTACATAAGTGGGCATGCGCTAGTACTCAGGAGTGGCAGTGTTTGCAGCTTCTCAATAAATGGTAGTTGGTTGCTCCTGTCCTGTCCTCGGTCTCCTGTCCTGTCCTGGGCTCCTCTCCTGTCGTGGGTCTCCTGTCCTGTCCTGGGCTCCTCTCCTGTCGTGGGTCTCCTGTCCTGTCCTGGGCTCCTCTCCTTCGTGAGTCTCCTCTCCTGTCCCGGGTCTCCTGTCCTGTAACCACATCAAAGACAACAATCTAACACTCACCCTCTAGAGGCTTTATAATACATAATTTTAATGTACCATATTTACTCGTGTATAAGTCGCACCCCCATATTTTGCCTTGAAAAGTTGGAAGTGGATGAATCCACAAAATTTAGGACAATGTAGAAAAACCCATGATGTAGATGAAAAATTAGCATGCAAGATGTTTGAATTACCAAAAAGTTAGCATGCTCCAATCCCAGCTTTATGACCTAGCACCTTGGCACCAATTATTCCTCTTCTCTCTCTCTCTCTCTCT
>NW_014577520.1:97910-99027 GCF_000485595.1 Priapulus caudatus | reverse complement strand
TGATACCAATGACAGCCCTAGATAACATGTCATTGCGCTAGCAGCGTGCGAGCGAAAAACGCACACGGGCCATAAAAATCTTTGCTACACCCGCTGTACGGTTGCTTGGCAGAGCAACGCGAAAGTGTCAACAACATCGGAGAATTTGAACAACATTGGAGATATTTTCAAATACCTTTTATAAGACAACACGCAGTGAAATGGGAGGAACTAGAGTTTATTTTGTCATAAGGTAGTATAATTATGCATGACACGAAGTCTAGTACTGGAGAAATTAGCGTGTAGATGCGCATATTGTGGCTTTAATGTTAAGTATCCTAAAAGCTAGTAGCTATAGCTTGTTGCTTGACCACCAATGATTTGAGAGGAATCGATTAAAAACACACCGGATGTGTAGCACTGCAGCACTCCATTACCATCAACAAATTCCACATTGGACAGAGCGAGGTTTCTACTCCATAATGTACATACACGTACAAGGGTAGAAATTAACTTTTGAAAACGGGAGTCCAACGGACTCCCTACCTTCAAATAGAGGGAGTCCGCAGCAAAATGAGGGAGTCCGCAGTCTGAGGTTCAAAATTAAAGATATTAACAATAACGCATGTGCTTATTTTTAAGATTCATGCGGTTGCACGTCTGCCAAATTTTCTTTGGACATTAGCTGAAAAAATACAGGTAATTCCGCGAGGCCGTGATCTGGAACGAACTAGTAAGTATGGCTGAATTTTCAGGGAGTCACACGGACTCCTGCATATATGTCAAATCAGGGAGTCCGACAGTAAATCAGGGAGTATTTGACTCCGCACTCCAGGTAATTTAGCACCCTACACGTATACTGTTGCTAAGACGATATTACATTAGGTCGTTACACTTGCTTCTTTATAAATATTAGGCCGTGGCTACGCGACCGGTTCCAGACGAGCCGCTAGGCTATGCGTCCAGACATCCATCTCACACAGCGATCTTGCGACACGAGAGAGAGAGAGAGAGAGAGAGAGAGAGAGAGAGAGAGAGAGAGAGAGAGAGAGCGATTGGAAAAAAAACACTCACACTACGCACGGCGTCGAGCGAGAGCAAAAAACAACCAGAGGGCGTTAAAGGCTAGGATTAAACC
>NW_014577520.1:89479-97900 GCF_000485595.1 Priapulus caudatus | reverse complement strand
GCGATCACTGTGTGAGTGGATGTCCGGATGCATAGCCTGGAGGCTAGGCGACCGGTTCCGGACACGTAGCCACTGCGTAAATATTAATATTAAAATTAATATATCACTGACCGAAACGATGGACATGCTGGCTTCACTAGAGTAGAGTGGCATTGCTTGACCATAGATATACACAACACATGTGCTGTGTTAGCGCCAAGAAACAGTCTTGCTAAGGTTAGAAGACAATATATACCCTGATAGTGTCTATGTCCCCCAGGGTACTGCAGGAACGTACCCTGGTACTATCTAATATGCCGGACCGTACCTCGCCTACTCCACTAACGAGTCTAGGGAGTCGCCTACGCCTACTCCCTAACCCTAATCATATCAAATAGTGACCAGGGTACGTTCCGGTATACCGGACCATAACCTGGGGGGCATAGACCCTATGAGCAGTACTAGTAGACAATCGCCTGAATCGGTCGCGGGGCTAGTGTTGTGTATATCTATGGCTTGACCAAGTTCGGCTGAAGGGGTCATTGTCGTATACGGTATGGTAGTACCCGAGGTGTCGGCGAGTATGTCGCCTACGCCTACTCCCTAACCCTAACCCTAACCATATCAAATAGTTACCTCGGGTACATATTATACGCCATTATACGACAACGACCCTTCGTGCCCAAGTCAAGGGCCCAAGGATAGCGAACATGGGACCCAATATTGCAATAATGCCACTGCCATGCCTTAACAGCTTAACTAATGCTAACTTTATCATAGGACTATTACTATGGAGAAAGCTTACCTCGTAACTATAGAATGTCTAAAGTCTCCCCACTTTTCATAGCGAATATCATACAGCAGGAAATTGGTTTAATTATTTGTTAAATGTTTTAAATTCACTGAAACATAACAAATGTCACGCCATTTTATAAAGTAGTGCAAGCGCCATCTCTAGGTTCATATAGGAACTAAAGATGCATTTTTCAGCCAAAACTTTTTCACCCTCCCCAAAGCTCAAAATGTGGATATACGGCAATAATGCGCATTTTTACAGTCATATAAAAACACATATATACGCGCACTCCTTCCCGTTCTCTACTATTTCCTTCCTCCTCCCATCTAACTCCCTTCCCCTCAGTATTTCCCTCCCCCTCTCGCGGATAGTATCGACCACGGCATCAGTTGCACGGTGAAAAGTTAGCCGGGTAAATGGCTGGTTTTCAGCCTCAACTTTTTCACCCCCCCCCCAAAGCACAAAATATGATTATACGGCTATAATACGCGTTTTTATAGTCACACAAACATACATACACATTCACTAATGGACGCGCACACGCGGGCGTGGTCGCACGCACGCGTGGGCGTGTATTATAGGCGTAAATTCACATTTTGTGCCTCGAGGAGTGAAAAAGTTTCGGCTGAAATACTGTCATTTTGCTGCAAACGTTTTTCCATGCTTGACTGGTCGTGGGCGATACCATCCGCGAGAGGGGAGTAAGGAAGTGAGGAAGAGGAAGAAACGGATAGTGGCTAGTATATCAGGAGTAGATAATAGGGATAATTAGTAGATAATTCCCTATTATCTACTCCTGTAGTATATATATATCGCGCTCAAGAAAGAAGGAAAGAGGTAGCGAGTGAGCGAGAAGGCGAGAGAAGTAACTAGAGAAAAGATTAGAGATAAAAGAAAGAGGGAGAGGAATTGTCGCCTGAGCACCTGAACAAGATCGTAAGACATTTACTGGTGAATATTTTCCACATTCTGAGTAAAAAGAGAGTTTATTGAACATTAATGAAAATTAAAATGTACATTTGACACGTCGTTGCTAATAATATTAAATTGGTGTGGTTGTATCCGCTCCACACTGGAGTCGCTATAGACACACACGTGTGGCCGTATACACTGCCTATATATAAATATAGCTATATCAATGCTGCCCGTAGACTATATTCACATAGACTGTCTTTAATTACAAGCATTGAACAACGAACAAGTCCGTTAATTGTCCGCGCGATAAATGCATTAACTTACGTCATTATCGGTTCGTTTTACTTCTAATTATGCGCATTTCGAGTTATCACCGTTAAAAACATCGAACACAAAAACACAGACAAGATGGTGGGATGATTCAGTTCACGTGTCTACTGAATGCGAGAGATCTCGCGAGATAGAAGCCCGTCACATCGTGGCGCCTCTAGCAGATCACTATATCTCCCCTGAGACCGACTGGCACATTACTGCCATAGTTGCCTAGTTTCCACGTTGCGCATGTATTCTTGGAACTTTTACTCCTAGCGCTCACTCATAATATATACATAAAGGTGCACATACAATTAACATTACAATTAACGTATATAATAATGTACATAAAAGCTGTTACCAAGATAGTTTATATCCACTAGATCGACATTATATATAATGAGTAATTAATTCTATCCGCTTGATTGTGTGAAAAGACGCGGTTAAATTCGTTATAAAATAACAATGCGAGACGCACAGCAAATCGACTAGCACAACAGCGACATAAACAAGAGGCACTTGATAAGAAAGGCAAACACATGATCACAGATTCCACAGCTAAGAACGTTAGAGTGGTCATGAGTTCTCATCCACATAACGCTTCTACACAGAAACGACGGACGTGGTGACGGACTAGACTGTAACAGTGCCAGCTGTTCTATTATTTTGGTTATATGGGTACATAATTGTGTAATACATGTATATAATTAATTATCAAACGTTTTGGCAAGTAACGCTTCCATGGCAAAGAAGTTCTAGGAAATTGATAAGAAAATGTTTAAAAAATTCGCGAAGGAACAGCGGCCGGAACAACAAGAGGTGCGCTGGAAAGCAAGAGAGAGAAAGCAATCCTCTACCTTTCTCTCCCTCCCTCCCCCTCTCTCTCTCTCACTCTCACTCTCCCTCCCTCGGCGCGTGGTGCGCGCACGCTCTTTCTCCTCACCCCTCTCTTGCTCTCTTTCTCTCTCTCTCTCTCTTCTCTGTCTTTTTTCGCGGCTCTCTCTTGCTACTTGGCACGGTCCTCCCCTCGGCCCTCTCTCGCTTTCTCCATATCATATATATAGCGTATATAAATCACTCTAGTCTCTCTTTCGCCTCCCTTCTCTTTTCCCTTCTCCTCCCCTCCTCTCCTCCTCCTCCGGCGTCCTCATCAGCTCCGCCTTGAGGCGCGCCTTGCGTCGCTGTGGCGTGATCGCTGATCGCCTTCAGCGACGACGCCGCCGTCGTCTTGCGAACCCTCGGCTCTCTCTGCCGTCGCGCTCCTCGCTGACGACCGCGCGCCGCCGCCCCGCCGCACGCTCTTCGGCAACGGACCGGTGGCGCCACGCGCCGCCGCCGCCGCCGCACGTCGCTGTCAGCAGCGGCGACGACGACCGCCTGGCTTGCGGTGGCGCCATCCCGTCGCCGTCGACGGCCGTGCTGACATATACGCGAGCAGCCGCCGCGTCCGCCGCCGGTGGCGCCCTCCTGTTGTCGCTGAGAGCGCATTTCGGCGAGGCAGGCTGCCGATCGCCGACGGCCGGCGGGCCGCGAGGGGGCGCCAGTGCCCGCGAATGCGGCGGGCGCCGTCGATGATGAGCCTCGCTTCTTGATGTGCCGGCGGGTCGTGTCGACGCCAGGAGAGGACGGCGCTGTGGGGAGCCTCGTGCTCTGTGTGTGTGCGCGCGTGCAAAGAAATGAAACACACGATATGTACACGTGCACGGACTATGCAGCGATCTACATGCCTGTCCGTCTGTCTATCTATCTGACTACTGTCTCGTCTGGTCTGATCTGTCTGTCGTGTCTGTCTGTCGTCTGTCTGTCTGTCTATCTATCTATCTTAACTAACTATCTAACTATCTATCTAACTAACTTCTAATCTACTACTCTATACTATCTATCTATTAGAACTATCTCATCATCTAACTATCTATCTATCTAACTATTATGTATATATCTATATATATATAGGTATATATAATTATATATATATAATATCCATCTATCAATCTATCTATCCCTCTCTTCTCTATCCTCTCTCCCCTCTCTCTCTCCATCCCTCTTCCTCCCCTCTCTCACCTGGTGACGCTGAGGTCGGTTCAACGTTGTCAGAGTTCACAAGCTAGTACGGGCACGGTTCTATTGAGCACGTGCGCCTCTCTAATCCTGCCCCCTTCTCCCCTCCTCTTCCTCCCCTCCTCTCTCCTCCCTCTCTTTCTCTCCCTCTCTCACCTGGTTGCCGTGAGTGTCGTCACGTTGCAGAGTTCACAGCTAGGTAGCGCGGGCACGGTCTCATGACGCCCTCACCTCTCTATCCCTCCCCGTCTCTCACTCCCTTCTATATCCTCCCCCTCTCCCCTCTCTCCTCTCCCATCTCTCTCCCTCCCTCTCTCTCTCTCTCCTCTCTCATTCCTGGTGACGCGAGGTCGTCAACGTTGCAGAGTTCACGACTAGGTACGGGGCCACGGTTCTATGAGCACCTCACCTCTCTCATCCTCCGCTATTGCATCCTCCCTCCTCTATCCCCCCCTCTTCCCTCTCCTCCTCTCCCCCTCCCCTTCTCTCTCTCTCGTCCTCTCTCGACCTGGTGACAGCGAGTGTCGTCAACGTTGCAGAGTTCACCAGCTAGGATACGGGGGCAATCGGTCTATGAGCACGCTCACCTTCTATTCCCTCCCCTCATCTCCTCTCCTTCCTCTATCCCTCCGCCCCTTCTCTCCTCTCTTCTCTCCTCCTCTCTCCTCCCCTCTCGTCTCTCTCCCTCTCTCACTCTGGTGATGCGAGTCGTCAACGCTTGCGCAGAGTTCAGCAGCTAGGTACGGGGCCACGGTTGCTATGAGCACTTCACAGAGAGCGTGAAGACGAAGCCTCGAAGGCAGCGTAGTCGAACGCAAGCAGTGCGCCCTCTCCAGGCCGATATAACTAAGCAGAAGCGACGCAGCGATCGGGCATTTATTATTATTACTTATTATTATTATTATTATTAAATCTTTATTGCATGTAATTCAAATACAAATACATGTACTGAAGACAGTCTTTTTCATGGAGAACAAAATTGGATGAATGCAATATACTTATATTGTACTTAATATATATACTTAGTAAATATACTTAGTATATAGAGATCAGTGGGCATGAGGCTACACTTGTATACGCATGTGGGGTTCCTTCAGCCTCAGCTGCTCATCTTACCGTTGGGGTTAGAATACTGAAGAGGTCCATGGACCACATGTTAAGAACCCCTGAACTAGAGTAACTATATACTAACTAGAGTAAGCCTACACATTGATATGCTTGTTATCATGTTAGCATGATATTACGCATTATGTGGGAGCGGATTTCCTCATGCTCAGCTGCTCAGCTTAGGCCACAATAAAAAATATTGTTTGTTTGCCCTCACCCGACCGACCCGCCAAAAAGGGGCCAACTCAAATTTTTTTATTGATCTTCGTCTTTTTTTTAAACAAATTGTATCACTGTACATTATATAAATCTGTAGACAATACATTATATGTACCAAGCAAAACAAACATTCAACATAAAAGGTATCTCCACACAAGCACACCCGAGCATGTAGACACCATGCTGAATTTGTAAAAAGACCCCCTCAAAAAAAGCCTACCTACCTACCCAAACTTTTCGACCTGGGTCGGGTGAGGGCAAACAAAGATTTTTTTAATTGTGGTCTTACCGTTGGGGTGTATGAGGATGACGGTGGGCACGCCCACCACGTCGTAGGCGTCCGTGGGTCGCACATAATCCTGGCCTGGACCTGCACAGAGCAACGAAGCAAATATCACATGAAGTCGACATGTTGCATCAGGAGGGGGGGGGCATGAATAAATTATGGATAAGGAGATCTAAGGATAAATATGAATATCTAAATATATAAGGATATATCTTCTGATGAGATGATGAGAGGTAATTACATTCGCCGAGATGGTTTCACTGGCAAGCTATAAGGACAGGAGATAGGACAGGAGATAGCACAGGAGATAAGACAGGAGATAAGACAGGAGATAGGACAGGAGATAGGACAGGAGATAAGACAGGAGATAAGACAGGAGATAAGACAGGAGATAGGACAGGAGATAGGACAGAGACGAGACAGGAGATAAGACAGGAGACAGGGTAAGAGAACCAGTGAAAGGAAGTACCGAAACATGTACTAGTATGATTCCGGAGGTTTCCAAACCTGCGAGATGCAATACTAGCTTACTGTGCAGTACGTCCATCAGTGTGGACGTGGTTGGTGTCCTGCTAGCAGGGCCTGCGCACCGTACCTGCTGAGACAAATGCCTCCCTGTGCTCAGGCTGTCGGTTTTCTCCGCGTAGCGCAAGCCACTGAAGGCGAGTACTGCGGAGGCTAAAGAAGAAGGGAGGTTACGGCCACCACCGCGCACATAGAGAAATACAGCTCAGGCACATCGGCTCTTCGCGAGCAATCTGGCTTGGAAGTCGTGTTTTCCCCGCAGCACTATGAGCAATACAGCTCAGCCATGTCTGCCGAGGCTATATGTGCTTGGAAGTTTTGTGTTTGCACGCGGCGCACACTAGAAGCATACAGTCTCAGCTGGCCCGTAAAAATATCAAAATGTTGATGTGTGACAATGCGGACTCAGTCGAGTCGTTTGGCGCAGTAAAATGCCCCCCCCCCCCCCGCACACTGTGGAGACCGACCAGTACCTACGGTACTCTGCTACATGCGTTCGAGTGTCTAGAGAAGCGTAAGTTTATTCTCTCATATATTTGTTGGAATAACAATGTTTGTTTGAAATGCACGTTTGGATTTTAAATTTTTGCGAGCATTTACACGTGTATGTCAACAAATGTATGCCAACACGTGTATGCCGTGTTTATTTAGGTTTAGTTTAATTCTTCTTCTTCTCGGGTCACTACACTACACTCGACCTAGCCACTGCAGCACACAGGACCTGGCACGATGTCTTCTTCTTCTTCTTCTTCTTCTTCTTCTTCTTCTTCTTCTCGGGTCACTACACTACACTCGACCTAGCCACTGCAGCACACAGGACCTGGCACGGTGGTTGAAAGCCTCGAGGTCTCCAGGTCTACAGGGCTCTGCATGGTAATAGGGGGGCATTCCAGATGTAGTGTAATGTAGTTTAATTATTTAATTATCCCATTAATTATTTATGGACCTAGATGTAGTTTAATTTACAACCGTAGAGGTTTAGTATTCTCCAGCCTATACCTTCTCCTTTATTGCTTATCGGTGGATCTTTGATTCGAGGGCTAGACCCACACTACTGCATTACTAATATAATTGTATTAATTCAAATGTAATAGTTACATATAACACATGTAACACTATCCTGCTTTGTATCTGCGCGCATGCTCAGCCTGTGGGGCGTGGTAGGGGGCGTGGAAGGTGGGCGCGGGAGGGGCGCGTGCTCAGCCTGTGTGAGAGGCGCGCGGGGGTAGCGGGGCAGGTGGGGGAGTCCGTCCCTATACCCTACCTTGGTGCTGTACTTCCTCGCCATGCGGGTCACGTGTTCGAGCAGCTTCAGCGCCGCGCTACACCAGGGCGTCCAGAAGACGAGCACGGTCGCCTTGTGCGCGTCGCCGCCCCCGGCCAGCAGCGGCGCCAGGCGGCCGGTGTCGACGCTCAGGGCGTGGCAGAGCGGCGGCGCAGCCGCCCGCTGCAGCAGGCCTGGGGAGAGCGGCGGTGAGCGTGTCTCCCTCAGCAGTGTGTCCTGGTAGGCACAGCAGCCGTTGTCCGGCCACCTGATGACGTTGTGAGTAAACATTTTATAGATAGTCGGCTTAATTTTTCGGCATGTTTAGACGTTAACTAGCCTTTTACTATGTTTGTGTTTTTTTTAAATTTTAATTATTATATATTTTTTTAGGTTTTCACACAGATGTATTGCCCCCTCTAGCCTGTCTGTCTGTCACTTACTTGGCGCCTTGTCTGTGCACGCCGTGGAAGCAGAAGAAGGAGAATGGCTGGAAGGGTTTCGTCAGCAGCTCTATGCAGCTCGACTCGGAGCTTTCTGCCACCTGGGGGCGCTCCACGACAGCAGTCATGCTGATGCGATGACTCACCTGATCCAGGTCCAGCTGGGTGTGTGTAGCAGATGATATTTTTTACCGAAACTCGTAAGAAATAAATTGAGAATTTCATCTTCCCATCATCTATCATTCTCATCATCCCTTCTCATCTACTACCCATCCTCAACCTATTTAACCTATCACCCTACCCTACACTACCCTACCCTACCCTAATCCTAACCCTAACCCCACAGTGTGTTAGCCAGAGACCCGTCTACCTGTCTTTTGGACGGCCTATTCTTGGATGAGACGGACGAAATTTGATAGAGACGGCATGAGGGCGGCCCAATTTTACCCCTGCATGAAAATAAAATCATATCAGATTCCTGTCTTTTTGGCATTTCAGACTAAATTTCCTCCATTTT
>NW_014577520.1:81979-84479 GCF_000485595.1 Priapulus caudatus | reverse complement strand
CTCCCTCTCTCTCTCTCTCACGTCTTTCTTCTCGTCTCTCGCTCGCTCCTCCGTTTCTCTCAAGCTCACCCCCATCCCCCTCTCTCTGCTCTCTTTCTCATCTCTCTGCTCTCTTCTCTCTCACTCTCTTCTGCTCTCTCACCTTTCTGCTCTCTCTCGCTTCTCTCTCCGTTTCTCTCAGTCACCGCAATCCCCCTCTCTCTCTCTATCTCTCTCTCGCTCTCGCTCTCCTCCTCTCCCTCTCTCTCTCTCTCCTCTCTCCTCTCCTCTCTCTCTCTCCTCTCTTCTCTCTCTCTCATCTCGCTTCTCTCTCTCTCTCACTCTTCTCTCTCTCTCGCTCTTTCTCCGTTTCTCTCAGTCACTCCCACCCCCCTCTCTCTATCTCTCCCTCGCCTCGGCTTTCTCTCTCTCTCTCTCACTCTTTCTCCTCTTCGTCTCGCCTCGTCTCTCTCTCTCTCCTCTCTCACTTCTCTTTCTCTCTCACTCTTATTCTCTCTCTCTCGCGCTCTTCTCCGTTTCTCTGTCAGGTCACCTCCCATCCGCCCGCTTTTCTTTCTATCTCTCTCTCGTCTCGCTCTCTCTCTCGCTCGCTCTCTCTCTCCTCAGCGTCTTCTTCTCGTCTCGCCTCTCCGGTTTTCTCTCAGTCACCTCCCAATCCCCCTGCTCTCGTTCCTCTCTCACCTGACTGGAACACGTAATCTCGACACCGAGGCGCCGCTAGTGAACGTGTGACGCGTCTGCTGCGACGTGAGGTTACTTCTCCACGACTCCGTTGATGAACAGACGGGTAGCTCGTGATGTGTGCCGACCCGTACACTGCTCGTTCTCCCACTCGTATAGGCCGATGTATCTTGAAGTTGCACGCGCTGCAAGTCCAACGCAAAGGGTCGTCGAGTCGTCGTCAGAGGGCTATACGGAGGCATGTGAAGCGGCATTTCTACGAAGTTTCGCGGCATGATATAAGGTGTAAAGAGAATAAAGAAAGCATTGAGACTTTGTAATTAAATTACATTCCGTGTTTGTTATTTAGCAGTCATTTATCTATGAAACGTCAAAGTCCTGCATGTGGTATACTGTGCTATAGCTGCTCATATTTCGACTCTTATCTCCACATGCCCCCCCTCGGCGGACGGGAGGGGACGGCAGGTGGGACCTAACTGAGGGCTCAGGTATGGGCGTGTCCGGCGACGGCTCGACGCTGCACGTTTCAGCTGCGCGTGATTTGGCTGAGGCACCTCGGTCCTTGTGACTGATCAGCAGCAGCTTCGATTGTAGTAGGTGCGCCAGCGTAGCAGTTCTCCATGACGTAACTTGTCGCCGTGCTCGCAAGCCTGACCTCGCGCGCTGTAGCATATTGCATAATTAATAATTTAATTTAATCAAATTAATTAATAATTAATATAGCTTCTAACTGTTCTTGCTTTGATAGCTATGCATTGTTTATATTATTCTTTATTTATAGGGCATTGAGATTATACTTCTTATCTTCATTTTATCTTTACCTCTTATTTTTTTGTTTGTTTCGATGTATATGGCATTGGATAATACTTCTTGCGTAGTTTTATGTGGTAGGGAGTGTGTTTTGGAGCTGCGGGGTGTGCTTGTAGTGTGTGTGTGGCGTACGTGCGCGTGTGGGTGTGTGTGTGTGTGATGTTGTGTGAGTGTGTGTTGTGCGTGTGTTGTGCGTGCGTGCGTGCGTGCGTGCGTGTGGGCATGTGTGTGTGCGTGCGTGCGTGTCTGGTGGGGGGGGTACTTCACTCGCTGGTCGCTATTAATTCGACCACTGCAGACGTATAGCATGCGAGTCTCGGCGTCACCAGCGTCGAGCACTCCAGTCCAGACTGATCGTCGTGTCCGTGAAGGTCGCGACCTGAGGCCGACGTCGTGCGACAGTGGCGCCGCTGCGGCAGCGCCTTGCGGTCGTACTCCGCCCTTAGGTTTCCACGTGCAGCGCCTTGGAGTGGCGGGCGAGGCCGTAAAGGAATGGGTCGGAAGGAGACGACTATGGTCGACCTGATACGAACCGCTGAAACAGGCAAGTGCACCCATCGTGTCATGAAGGAAACTGTCTTTATCATATACCGCCAGAGACCCAAGCGTAGTAAAAGGTCTATAAGACTGATTATTCAAACTAATAATACCTATTATTTTTAATCATAGTAATATACCAATAATACTAGTTATTACCTGAGCGTATTATTACCTGCTTGATTGATATATATATATAATATATATAGATTTACAATATCACCATCAGTCAATATTAAACCACTGAATTGTGCGAAGCATAATTATCTAACCGCGAGCAACATTATGAACGGGACTTATTGCGAGAACTTAATGAAAAAGTTTAAGTTTTAAACTTATTGATAAACTTAACAAAAGAAAACTATTGCAGTAGCACGACCGAGCCTGGGCATGCCGGCAGTGCAAGTTGCAAGATGCTGCTTACCCTCAATGGCGGCTTAGGGAGAACGGGCCTTGTGATGGAGGAGACTGC
>NW_014577520.1:80080-81954 GCF_000485595.1 Priapulus caudatus | reverse complement strand
CCCTCTCCATCGGCTTTCTACAGAACAATCACTGTGTTTGTCTAGTAAAATAATCTCCTTTAGTTCCCATGCCTGCCTATACCCACCTACCTAAGCCCCCCGCACACTGGTTCCTGACTCCAGGCGACAGACAGACAGACACACAACGTTAGTGTATAGACGGTAGCGATGCTGCAGCTATGATCGTAATAGTTCACGATGGCCATTGAAAAACTTGATACGATTTTAATGCGACGTTTTAATTTTATATGCGCCCGACGCAGAGTTCGGCTCGTCTTTGTATGAAGATGCGAGTGAAGTAGGGTGGGTGGTTCAGCCGGCCGCCGGGGCTTACGGCTGAATGATGTTTATGATGCTCTGTATTCTGCTGCTACTGGCGGCGGCGGCGGCGGCGGCGGCGGCGGCGGTGCTGGTGGTGGTGGTGGTTGTGGTGATGCTACTGCTGCTGCTGCTGCTGCTGCCGCTACGCGCTGCTACTGCTGCTGCTGCTACTACTGCTGTTGCTGCTACTGCTGCTGCTGCTGCCGCTGCGCGCTGCCGCTGCGCGCTGCTGCTGCTGCTCCTGCCGCCGCCGCTGCTGCTGCTGCTACGGATTTTTTTCTAGGGGAAACTGTCGTCGTGAATATTAACAGCAGATGTAAGCGCGTGTGTTTGTGCAACACGCGCACGACACGTGCAGGTTTTCCCAGACATGACAATACGGGGGTGGTGGGTGGTGGGGGGGGGCGGGGGGGGTGGGGGGGGGTAACAAGGGTTAGGGATAGGGTTAAGCCTAGTATTGCCATGACTAGTATGTGTGTGTGTGTGTGTGAGTGTGTGTGTGTGTGTGAGTGTGTGTGTGTGTGTGTGTCTGGGTGGTGGGTGGTGGGGGGGGGCACTCACCGCTGGCTCGCTATTATTCGACCACTGCAGACGATAGCAGGCGATGTCCGGCGTCACCAGCGTCGGAACACTCCAGTCCAGACTGATCGTCGTGTCCGTGAAGGTCGCGACCTTGAGGCCGACGTCGTGCGACAGTGGCGCCGGCTGCTGGGAGCCTGCGGTCGAGTCCGCCCTGTAGGTTTCCACGTGCAGCGCCTTGGAGTGCGGCGAGGCCGTAAAGGATGGGTCGGAAGTGAGAGCGACTATGGTCACCTTATACACCCTGAAACAGCAAGTGCACCCCATCAGTGTCATGAAGGAAACTGTCGTTATCAATATAACGCCAGAGACGCAGAGCGTTAGCAAAAGGTCTATAAGACCGATTATATCAATCGCTAATAATACGTATCATTACCTAGGTAATATTACCAAATAATACCTATTATTACCTAGGTAATATTATCTAATCTTACCGTAATTATACCCTAATATTAAAACCCTTATTACCCTAATATTACCTGAAAATTACCTAGGTATTATTAACTCTTGATTATATATATATATATAAATATATATATAAATATATATATGATTTACAATATAACATCAGTCAATATTAAAACCAACTGAATCGTGCGAAGCATAATTATCTAACCCGAGCAACATTATGAACCTTATTGGAGAACTTAATGAAAAAGTTTTAAGTTTTAAACTTATTGAAAACTTAACAAAAGAAAACTATTTGCAGTAGCACGGACGAGCCTGGGCATGCGCGGCAGTGCAAGTTGCAAGATGGCTGCTTACCTCTCATGGCGGCTGGGGATGACGGCCTTGTGATGGAGGAGACTGAGCGGGGCGCCTGCCTTCCTGTCGTTGATGTACAGCTACATACGGGGAACAAACACGGAGCATGTGGATGTCAGTCACGCACATAGAGATATAATTATAGAGACGCATATATATGGTCACGCAGCTATCGAAAGCGAACACGCCCCCTGTATGTATGTGTGTGT
>NW_014577520.1:72530-79211 GCF_000485595.1 Priapulus caudatus | reverse complement strand
AGAGAGAGAGAGAGAGAGAGAGAGAGAGGCCAGAGGCATCGCGTCTCACCTGATAGTTTGCGATGGCGACGCCGTACAGTCTCGGCTCTCCCCACTCCACGGTGAACTGGTCGTCCTCTAGTCTGCGCAGCCAGATCTCCGGCGCACCGGGAGCGCCAGGTATGACCACCTGCACGCCAGGTAGCTTCACGTTCTCCCCGGTCTGAAACACCGCCTGTAGACTCACCTCGTAGACACACCTGTGGGTGAGACGACATACCTGTAATTAGGGTCGAGAATGTGGCCAGGTGTGGTGTCCGGTCTGTACTATTTACCTGGCGCCGACGATCTAGGCTGCGGTGACGTTCGGCAGTTATAAACGCTGTTAATAATTTTATGCAAATTTAATCTATTAATAAAATCTATAATCTTTAATCTATATATAAATCTAAATAATCTAAATATATCTTTCTATATGTTCTAAGTATATCTTCTATATTATCTAAATATATCTTTAATCCATAATTGAATTAAGTTTTATCTAAACTAAATTTAAGATGTTTATACGTATTTCTAACATTTAAATCTAGAAGTAGGCCTGGTTACAGTGAGCGGGGCTGCGTATATGGAGTTGTTATTGAGTAAGCTATAGTAGCTGATGGTGGTATTGCCAATATAATAGTGGATGCAGTAAGCGGGAAGTGGCATTGTTAGTATAGAACACTGTGTAGCACCGAAAGATAGCGATAGGTGCCAGTGCACAGTGAGTAGCAGCAGAGAATGGAATGGCTGGTCGATAACACGTGAGGTAGCAGCAGCAGGTGGAAGAGCCGCTCATACGTGGAGGGGTAGCAGCAGCAGGTGTCACAGCCGCTCATACGCGCGCGGGGTAGCAGCAGCAGGTGAAACAGCCGCTCATACGCGCGCGGGGTAGCAGCAACAGGTGGAACAGCCGCTCATACGCGAGAGTAGCAGCAGAAGGTGGAACAGCCACTCATACGCGCGCGGGGTAGCAGCAGCAGGTGGAACAGCCGCTCATACGCGCGAGGGGTATCAGCAGCAGGTGGAAGAGCCGCTCACCGCTCGGCCAGGATAGGTATGCTGCAGCCGGCGTCGTCCTTCGGTATCGACACGATCTGCATGTCCGACGGATTGTCGAGCGTGTGCCAGAACACCCTGTAGTTGACGAGACCGACCACGCGCTGCGGAGACCACTCCAGCAGGATATGGCCGGAGCAGGGTACGCGGCCCTGCTTGAAGGATGCTCGGATGTTCGACACCGGATCTGCAACGTCAATGCTTCAGCGGTCAGGACAAGTGGACGTCCTGTTTTGATACGTAGTTGTGATATAGAGAATAACGGTTAAACGTTGCAAGGATTATATTCACACTAACGTGTAATTACCTAATCTAACCAAATCTAACAAACAGCCCTAAAGAACAGCCATAAAGAACATCCCTAAAGAACAGCCCTAAAGAACAACACTAAAAAACAGGTGCATGAGAGACCAACCATGTCACAGGCAGGTGTACATGGTGACCTTAAATTGACTAAGTCACAAATTTTCTATGTATATTTTCTATGTATATTTGTACAATTTCTGTTGCAATTTTTTACATGAAAAGTAAATACTAACGGCACTAAATGTATCTTCAAATTCTTACCTGATAAGATTGTTTTTCAACTAGTTCAAAATCCAAAGAGCTGGGCGATTTGATATATAGATTACGACATTAAATGCTTGCTATAGGCTATGTATGAGTCACAAGTGTTTGTTCACATCGACCGGAATAGCAAAATAAGAAGTATAATGCAGCAATTCAACCATAAAAAGTGAACAGAATCACTTACATTTTTGCGAAAAAGTGGACATACCTACATAAAGTGGATTTTTTTTACTTTTACTATTTATGGTGACGTAATCACTTTAAGTGACTATGTCACTGCATTCTAGAAGATGATGCGTCCCCCCACACGCTACAGTGAGGTCTATAGCGACTCGGTCTGTTTCATACAACACTCAAGACTGTCACTTAACGTCAGTCGATTTCTTCTGACCGTGAAAAGAAGGAACAATAACATTGTGGAAGTCGTGTTTTTTTCGCCCAAGATGAATTCGGCGACCCTCGTGATTGTTCGGTAAAGGTCGGCGTGGCATATGACGTGTTTCATTTACAGCTTGGGCAAATTAAAGGTGGAGATTGATAGAACACAGGCGTCGAAGGAGGGTCACATGATGTGTTAGGGTTAGGGATAGGATCAGGGTTAGGATTAGGGTTAGGGTTAGGATTAGGGTAAGGGTTAGGGTTAGGATTAGGGTAAGGGTTAGGGTTAGGGAAATAAGGCCATGTCTAGCACGGAAGTATGACTGTGGAATCTTTCTGTGGAAGATTTGGACTTTGAAGCGTACGAAGTGACTAGTGCTGCCACGTAACGGCACCCTCCTTCAACGCCCGTGTTCTAGCAACACCCATTAAAGGTACATGAGCTGCTTGCTAGTTCCGACCTGCGTGTTCAGAGGGCAGCACTAGGTTGACAAGTTCCGAGAAGGCCTCGTCGTTGCCGTAGTCGTCCTGCGGCATGAGACTGCTCTCACGACTGTCGCTCGAACTGCTCGATAGCTTCGACTGAAAGAAAGAGCCAGTGACAGTCTATAAAGCTAGCAAACGATGGGGTGTGAGGGTATGGGTAGTGTCAAGGGTCTATAATAGCAAATCTATTATATTATTTTCTATCTTGTTTTTTTTATCTTTTCTATTATGGACTCTTAGTTGTGTACAATGTGGCAATGTAGAGATAGATGCATAATTACTCACGCAATTTATTAGTAACTGTGATGATGTGTATAATATATAATATTATATATCCCCACCGGCGCCTTCTCTCTCACTCTCACTCTCTCTCACTCTCTCTCTCTCTCACTCTCTCTTCTCTCTCTGCTTTTCTCTCACGTCTCTCACTCTCTTTCTCCGTCTCTCTCTCTCTTCTCTCTCTCTCTCTCTCTCTCCTTCTCTCTCTCTCTCTCTCTCTTTCTCTCTTCTCTCTCTCTCTCGATCCTCTCTCCCATTCCTCTCTCATCTCCTCTTCCTTTCCTGCTGTCGTCTCTCCAGGCTTTGCTCTCTCCTCCCCCTTTCTCCTCTCTCTCTTCTCTCTCCTCTCTGCTTCTCTCTCTCTCGCGCTCTCTCACTCCCTCACTCTCTTTCCTCGCTCTCTCTCTCTCGCTCTCTCTCTTCTCTTCTCTCTCTCTCTTTCCTCTCTCTCTCTCTCTCTTCTCTCATTTCTCTCTTTCTCTCTCTCTCTCTCTCTCTCTCCTCTTCTCCTCTCCTTTCCCTCTCACCCTCTCTCTCTCTCTCTCTCGCTAGGTGGCTCACCTTCTTACGTCGGTACTTGCGCACTTGCTCTGTGCAGGTGATGGCGACAAGCGCCATGCTGTACCTCTTGCCTTGCTTACACTTGGTGAGGTTGCAGTGCTGCATCGCCGGACCTAGCCGCGTGTACGGCTGTCCGTTCACCTCCAGCCTGTAGCCTGCGCCGCAGAGAGCAACATTGGGCAACACTGAGCAACAACTGGGCAACACTGATCAACAACTGGGCAACAATGTGCAACACTGAGCAACATGTGAGCAACAACTGAGCAACACTGGGCAACACTGAGCAACACTGAGCAACACTGAGCAACATGTGACCAACACTGAGCAACACTGAGCAACACAGGGCAACAACTGAGCACCACTGAGCAACATGTGAGCAACAACTGAGCAACATGTGAGCAACAACTGAGCAACACTGGGCAACACCAACACTGGGCGCTACCAGCCACACAGTGTGAAAACCCACGCGCATGCCATAGATATCATATATATAGAGAGACGTTCCCATAAACAGGCCCTGTAGATCTGAGCTAGGCTTGTCCACCATCGCGACAGTATTACACTTGCTTATCGTACTCTAAGACTGAGACTAAGGCTAAGACTAAGACTGACAATCTAGAGGAATAGTTTCAGGCACGCACGCACGCACGCACGCACGTACGCACCTATGAGCCTGCGGCGCAGGTACTTCGGTCCTGCGTTGTCCTTGTCGTTGAAGGCCTCTATGGGCGTGAAGAGCAGCGGCCTCTCCCAACACAGGCTCACCGTGCTCGTAGTGTAGCCCGTGACGAGCAGCGTCGGTGGCTCAGAGGGCGCGGGCGTGCGCAGCAGCAGCGCACCAGAGCTGATATGTACGGTACGCCGCGACTCGGCGCTCTCCTGTAGGCATGACAACGCTGATGATGATTATGACGATGATGACGATGATGATGATGGCGAGGGATGATGATGATGATGATGACGATGATGATGATGATGAGGATGATGATGATGATGATGATGATGATGATGGTGGCAAGGGACGATGCTGCTGCTGCTGCTGATGATGATGATGATGATGACGATGACGGGGATGATGATAATGATGGCGCAGGATGATGCTGGAGTGGGATAAGTACGCGTGCGCTAGCAGTACGGATCAGTATTACTATGTTACATGTTTACATGGCAATTAAAACTTAGGACCAATATTAAAGAATATGTCATTACTTTGGTTAAACATGACATTTTACGTCACACCTGTGCTTGACGTCACGCGTCCACCTGACGTCACATTCCCACCTGACGTCACATATCACCAGCTGACGTCACAACAGTTTACCTTCAGGTCCGTCTTGACACTGACTATGGTCTCGATCAGCATCTTATAGACTGTCCCCGTCTGCAGGTCACCTACGACGGTCTTGCTGACGTCGACAGGCACGCTGATGTGTCGTGCCAGACTAGGAGCCATGTCCTCCTCCATCTGTTTCACCTCGCAGCAGCGAACCAGCTGTGCCTCGACCCTGCAAGCACAAGGTAGAAAACACAATTATAACAACATAGAGCAGATAGGAGAACAATGAATCTATTATGTGTTGTATTCTGAATGAATATGTGTTTATATTTATATAAATGTGTGTGTGTGTGCGTGCGTGCGTGCGTGCGTGCGTGCGTTCGTGTGTATGTGCGTGCATGTCTGTGTATGTGTTATTGTGTATATAATGGTGTACGTATGAGTAACGAAATGATGTTAAAGTGTATCTTAATCACTTGTACACTTTACTTGTACAGAATATGCTGACGTTTTTTGTATATATTTTTCCTTCATGTTGTATAGCACTGTTTTGTACTGTATCACTCAGACATTTTTTCTCCATGAAAAAGTCTTCAGTACATGTACTTGTATCTGAATTAGATGCAATACAGATTTAATAATAATAAAATAATATAGGTCACCGCTAGAGGCGCCACCGGCACATCGCGTTCGACTTACGGACGCCATAGTGGCGAGTCGCCTATTGGCGAATTAACTGAGCGGACCCTTTACTGACTACTACAGCGGTGATTACCGGATAATTTTAAATTTACAGTAGGAATATTGACACAGAGGAAATTTTCTCTCATGATTGGTCAGCGATTGGTATTATGTCGCTGATTTATATAGACATAATTTTATAATTTTAATAATTATTTCGAGTCGCCTCGGGAAGTCGTTATTATTCCTTTCTGTAGCTCATACCAGACAGAGATGCCTTCCATGGCTATACACATAACCATCTATGAACTCTGTCCCTCCACTATGACACGACTGTCACATGACGAGAGCTGTTCGACGATTGGACAGTAATGACGTAATTTCGCTTCGTAACTTTGTACACTGATCGCGGCCATTTTGAAAACCGCACCTATTCGATCCGTAGACAACGGCTGGCTTCCAACGGATGGTCACCGAGTTAGTGAACATCTTGACAACAGATGGCGTTGACGGCGGGTCAGTGCCGGAGGTCATGCACAGTGTCGACACGCTAGGCAGCCACATGTCCTTGGGAATCGAACCAACGTCCTTCGGCAGAGCTCTGAAAGTAGTAGAAACAGCGTGGTCTCTCAATGTTCCCTCCTCCTGACGCTCTTTCCACAACCACTACACCCCGCTTAGCGTGCGACCGCTATATTAATCCAAGATGGCCGCCTTCCTCTATCCTGGTGAAGTTGCTCCTATCAAAAATTGAAACCTAAGGCAATGGATAGTACATGGAAAAAAAGTTTGGTGCTTTTATCTGGAATATCCCCATTATTTTGTTTAACTACCTGAATAATAGGACGAGGGGCCTGCACCACGATATAAGATAGATATATGATATAACAGTTTTATTTACCGCTTTCAATATTAGTAATTACAAGGATTTTAACAAAGCGAATAGTAAACAATACAGCAAAGGAATGACGAAAAGACCATAGAGTCATCTAGTCAGCCATCACCTGGAAAAATTATAAGTATGCTACCGTAGTGTGTATAGTACTACTATAACGCGTGGGTTAGAGTGGCAGGGGGCTGTCCGCCCTGTGTCCTGCCGAGGCCTAACCACGCCATCCTTATCCTGACCCGTTCTACGTCTTTGACAAATCAAACAAGTTCACAGTCGCCGATAGACGTACGCACACACGCGCGCGCTCACACGCACGCACGCACACACGCACGCACACACACAAACACACACGCACACACACACATACATACATACATACACACATACACACACACACACACACACACACACGCACACATACCACCCCCCCAGAGATAGTATCAACCCATCACCTCACTCCCCCGCCTGCAGCCCTAACACA
>NW_014577520.1:54321-65095 GCF_000485595.1 Priapulus caudatus | reverse complement strand
CCCTAGCATCAACCCTAGTGTCAACCCTCACCTACACGTCCCCCGCCTGCACCCTATACACACCCCTAGTGTCAACCCTCACCTACACGTCCCCCACCTGCACCCTATACACACCCCTAGCATCAACCCTAGTGTCAACCCTCACCTACACGTCCCCCGCCTGCACCCTATACACACCCCTAGTGTCAACCCTCACCTACACGTCCCCCTCCTGCTCCCTATACACACCCCTAGCGTCAACCCTAGTGTCAACCCTCACCTACACGTCCCCCTCCCCTGCACCCTATACACACCCCTAGTGTCAACCCTAGTATCAACCCTCACCTACACGTCCCCCGCCTGCACCCTATACACACCCCTAGCATCAACCCTAGTGTCAACCCTCACCTACACGTCCCCCGCCTGCACCCTATACACACCCCTAGCGTCAACCCTAGTGTCAACCCTCACCTACACGTCCCCCTCGTCCTCCCTATACACACATCTGATGAGCTATCCCGTCATAGATTTCTATACATTCCGACAATTTCTGTTTACCCTAGTTAATGTAGTCAGTAGACCAGGACCACAGAATTCCATACAAGATGTGACCCTGGCGGTCGTTGTCAGAAACGTGATAATTATTTATGGCTATCGCGAGTAGTAAAGTTTCATAAGATTTGCATGATATACCTGTAAGAGGTGATATACCTGTACTGTGCAAGGAGCTAAATATAACAAGGAGAGGAAGCGCCGCCATAACTGGCCCAAATCTTTGTCATATTTGGTCATATTGGCCTAGAACAGATTAGTGTTCTATTGTCTCTGGGTTCGGGTCTGCACAGCCGTTTCAGCCGATTATGGTCCATCGACGGCGTCCTTGAGGCGAACAGCACACAGCCAAAACCGCTCACTCTCCTTGTTATATTTAGCTCCTTGGTACTGTGTAGCTATGTACCTGTATGATGAGATCTCGTCGTACGAGCGGCTGCCGCGCGCGGGCGGGTCCCACGAGATGACGGCGCAGCCGGTCGTGTAGCACGGCCGCCGCGAGATCGTGGCCGCCTCGGGATGCAGCGGACAGCTGACGTAGAGCTTGTCGGACGGCGGGCTGTTGTCGAAGCCGCTGCCGGCGACCGTCACCAGCGCCAGCACCGTCATCGAGCCTGCGAGAGATGGCGCCACCGTCGTTATGTAGCGGGAGCGAGATGGGGAGCCACCGTCGTTATGTAGCAGGAGAGAGAGATGGAGCCACCGTCGTTATGTAGCGGGAGTGAGAGAGGGAGCCACCGTCGTTATGTAGCGGGAGCGAGAGAAGGAGCCACCATCGTTATGTAGCGGGAGCGAGCGAGGAAGCCACCGTCGTTATATATATAGCGGGCAAATTGTTAATATACTGTCCAATAGATTTAATTTGTCACGAAAGATACTATACAGACATGGGTGTGCTACAAACATGGATTTATAGCCACAATTCAGGATTTGACTCATGGTCTATTAGCAGGGGACAAAGGAAAAGTAATAAAGTTACAGGATAGTACTAGCCATTACCGAGTATGATAGGTGAGTATGTGGTGGTGGAATTCTACCTCCAGGTTATATAAAACCTATATACCTGTCAAGTTAGTGTAGAAAGCCTATGTACCTGTCAAGTTAGTGTATAAAGCCTGCATACCTGTCAAGTTAGTGTATGGATGAAACACACGTAAAGCAACAAACCACGTGCACAGCGGCGCGGCCCAGCGCCATGCAAGTCGCGCGCCAAAATAAGAATACAGAAATAAAGAGACAGATAGAGCAAGAAAGAGGAAAAAAGGGAGAGCGCGCGAGCGAGAGGAAGTAGGGGAGAAAGAGAGAAGACGAACAGAAAGAAAGAGCCAGAGAGAGAGAGGAGGGAGAGGGGGAGGGCGCACACAAGGTAGAGAACAGATCATCGTACGTGCCCCTCTCACTCTGACATCGTGTGTGGTAACCCCTGTACATCAGAATCACTCTTCCCACGCGCGGTATTAATATATATATTAATTATAATTAAATTATAAATTATATAAATTATAATTAAATTATAATTAAATTATAAATTATAATAAATTATTAATTAAATTTATAATCATATATAAAATTATAATATAAAAATTATAAATTATAATTATTAATTTTAATATTATTAATTATTATCATTAAATATGTTAATTAGTATTAACGACGAGCAGAGCGTACCGTACATGCGGACGCATGATCATCCATACTGCCTTGCGGCACCGCTGCCACGTTCACGCTCGAGTGCCCGTTGGCTATGGAGAACGCGTTCGATGCGCATGCTGCGGCGTGACCGAGGGCGGTGGCGCAATCTGGTGACCGGTAGCGTGTTGGACGTACTGTGCTTGTCTGCAGATCGTCGCCACGTGACACTCGTCCGTCATGTACTCTCCCGCGTGAGCCTGCCGGAAGGCTATGAGTCACGCAAGCAGTTTAGCGATAATTATCTGCACATCTGTAGTTACAGCTTTTGATTACTCTTTCAATGTAGGCCTGTGGGGGGGGGTAGCTGCCGCCTTAGATTTTGGAGGCAAAATTAAGCAAAATAAAGCTTAGCGCAATAATGCGTAAATAATTCTATACGGTGATTGGTTTTTGGTGCCACTTATCCCTGAAGAGCCTTGTCTCAGACCCCACCACTACCTGAACTGTAGAGCGTCGATACAAACAACTCGCCGTCGCTCTATCATTAACACAGTTGAGTCACAGAAATTTTGCCGCCCCCCACCCCGTAGGAATTTGCTCAGTCTAGCGGCCCGCTGGGTTAACAACGGGCGCGCAGCCTAGCCGTTGACGGCGCGTCGTAGCAACGCCT
The DNA here is from genome assembly GCF_000485595.1 of Priapulus caudatus. NCBI lineage: Eukaryota > Metazoa > Priapulida > Priapulimorpha > Priapulimorphida > Priapulidae > Priapulus > Priapulus caudatus. Next base: position 62,262 of record NW_014577520.1, on the reverse strand, counting down.
TGACCTAGGTGTCAGTGTCCGCGAACGTGTACTTGTATCCGTAGCTGTCGAATTCCTTCTGCGCGCGTAGCTTGCCATGCACGAGTCCGTCCAGGTAGACGCTGCCGCACACACCGACAACAAAACATATGCGTGACAACGGCCTCACCTACCACGTCCCCACTCCTGCTCGCGCTAGTGTCAACGCGCCCGCGGCCTGCACCCTAAGTACACAACCCTAGTGTCAACCCTCAGCGGCTACACGTGCCCTCCTGGCACCGCTATACACACGCGCGCTAGTGTCAACACCTCACCTAAACACGTCCCGACCTCTGCTCCCTATACACACACGCTAGCCGTCAACCCTAGTGTCAACCCTCAGCTGCTACAGCGCTCGCCCCTCCATGCACAGCCTAATACACACACCCTAGTGTCACAATCCGCTCACCTACACGTCCCGCCTGCAGCCCTATACACACCCGCTAGTGTCACCCTCAGCCTACACGTCCCCCTCCTGCTCCCTATAAACACACCTACGTGGGCCTAGCGTCAGCCCTATGTCAACCCCTCAGCTACACGTCGCCGAGCCTCCTGCACCCTATGACACACGCCTAGTGTCAACTACCTCACCTACACAGTGTCCCCGCTCCTGCTCGCCTAACACACCACCTAAGCGTCAACCTAGTGTCAACCCTCGACCTAACACGTCCCGGCTCCTGCACCGCTATACACACCCCTAGTGTCAACCCTCACCTACACGTCCCGCCGCCCTGCAGCCCTATACACACGCCCTGCAGGTCAACGGTGCGCTCACCATACACGTCCGGCCGGCTGCCTGCGCTCCCTATACACACACGGCCGGCTAGCGTCAGACCCTAGTGTCAACGCCTCACCTACACGTGCGCCGCTCCTGCACCCTATAACGACAGCCCCTAGTGTCAACCCTCACGCTACCGACCAGCGTCCGCCCTCCTGCTTCCGCTATACACATCACCTAAGCGTCAAGCCCTAGTGTCACCCTCCACCTACACGTTCCGCCTTCTGCTCCCTATACACACCACGTCTAGGGGCGCAACCCTGAGTGTCCGAAGACTCCACCTAACACGTCGCCCCTCCTGCTCCGCTATACACATCTGCCTAGCGTACAAACCCTAGTGTCCAACCCTCAACCTACACGTCGCGCCCTCCCACCTGCAGCCCTATACACGACCCGCTAGTGTCAACGGCCTAGTATAACCCTCACCTACAGCGTCGCGCCCGCGCTGCACGCCTATACCACCCCTATCCTTGAGCCCTAGCCATGCACGTGCCTAGTGTCAACGGCCTCACGCCTACGAGAGTCGCGCGCGCCTGAGCCACCCTATACACACGCCCCTAGTTGTCAACGCCTCATCCTACGACGTCCCTCATCGGCTGCACGGACTATACCACAAAACCCAAAGCTAGCATCAACTCTAGGTGTCAACCCTCACCTACACGTGGCCCCTCCTGCAACCCTAATTAACACACGGCCTAGTGTAACCTCGACGCTAAACGTACGCGGACGCACTCCTGCTCCCTATACACGTCACACCTAGGCGTCCAACGCCTTAGTGTCAACACTCACACACTACACGTCCGCCCTCGCTGCTCGCCTATACAGCACGTCGCGTAGTCGTCACCCTAAGTGTCAACAGCCTCACTAGCTTACACGTCCGCCCGCTCGCCCTTCGCAGCCCTAGGGTACACGCACCCTAGTGTCAACGCCTAGTAAATGCAACCCTCACGGTTAGCACGTCCCCGCAGCGGCTGCACGCCTATACACACCCGTAGCACAAACGCCTCGAGTTGTCAAACCTACACCTACACGTCCCTCGCCATGCACGGCCTATACACAGGGCCCAGACACACCCCTAGTGTCAAACCATGCTCCACCTACACGGTCCGGCCCTCAGGCTGCATCGCCCTCATACACACCCGTATGCGTCCAACCCTAGTGTCAACCCCTCGAGACCACGCCCATTTACCACGTCCTCCCGGCCTCCTGGCACCCCTATACAACACCTAGTGGTCAAACGCCTCACCTACCCCGCTCCCCTAGCCGAGCGCCTGAGCCGCTAATACACACCCCCTAGTGTCAAACCACTCACCGTACACGTCCCCTCCTGCAACCGCTAGTTTAAAAACAAACCCCCTAGCGTCAACAGCCTAGTGTCAACTCACCTACCACGTCCCCCCTCGTGCTGCCCTATACTCCACCCCTGAGTGTCACGTCGCTGCACCTACACGTAACCCGCTGCCCCTGCACCGCTATACACCAGGACCCCCCGTAGTGTCAACCGCTCACATCGCTAACAGAGTCCCCGGCTGCGCTGCACCTCCTATACACACCCGCGCGGCTGAAGGCGGTCAACCCTTAGTGTGTCAACGCCTCCCCTTAAAACGTCCCCGCGTCCTGCTCAGGCCTATACAGCACGACCTAGCGTCAACTCCTAGTGGTCACCCTGCACCTACACAGTCCGAGGACCCTTGCCGGCTGGCACCCTTATACAACATCCCGCTAGTGTTCCAAGCGCCTCACACCTACTTACGTCCCCCGCGATGCAGCGCTCATAAGCACACGCGCCTAGTGTGGCAACTCGCTCACCTACTACGTCCACCTCCTGCACGCCTATAACACAGGCAGCCTGCCGGGGGGACCGCCTACGTCGAACCGTCTAGTGTCCAACTGGCACCTGCACCTACACGTCCCGCGCTCCTGCTTTTCCTCCCTATACACACCGCCTAGTGTCAACCGTGCACCAGCGCTGTACACGTCCCCCGCTCGCGCTGTCACGCCTAATACAGCACCCGCTAGTGTCAAGCCGCTCACACTACACGTCCCGCTGGCTCCTGCACCCTATACACACGCCCCTAGCGGTCAACCCGTAGTGTCAACCGGGCTCGCACCTACACGTCCCCTCGCTGCTCGCCTTAATACACACCGCCTACGTCACGCGTCAAAACCGGCTAGTGTCAAGCCTCACGCTTACACGCCGGTCCCGGGCCGCCCTGGCAGCTCTATACACACCGCTAGCGTCAACCCTAGTGTCAACCGCTCACCTACTACGTCCCCCCGCTGGCCTCTGACCCCTATGTGTCAAACCGGCCTCACCTAAACGTCGCGCGCCTCTGCTCCCTATACAACATGCTCGCCTAGCAACAACCCTTAGTGTCAACCTCACCTACCCACGATCCGGCGCCTCCTGGCACCACAGGCTATTACCACACTCCCTAGCATCAACCCTAAGTGGTTCAACCACTCATCGGCCGTGCACCGTAGCACGTGCGCCCCGCCATGCTCCCCTATACAGCACCCCATAGGAATCAACCCTAGTGTCAACCCTCACTCTACACGTCCGCCGCGCCCTGCTCCCCTAACTAACAGCACCCGCTTAGCATCAACCTCTAAGTGTCAAAGCGCCTCACCTACACGTCGCCCGACGCCTGCACCCTATACACCATCTGATGGGCTAATCGCACATAGATTTCTATACGTTCCGAGCAATTTTTCTGTTTTACGCCTGAGTTAGATGTAGACCCAGGACCACAGAAAATTTCGCATAGCACAATGTGAGCCGGCTGGCGGTCGTTGTCAGAAACGTGATGATTATTTATGGCTATCGCGAGTAATAAAGTTTTATAAGATTTGGCATGATATACGCTGTAATGAGGTGGATACAACTGTACTGTGCCAAGGAGCTTAAATTATAACAAGGAAAGGTAAGCGCCGGCCATATCGGCCCGAATCTTTGCCGATATTTGTCATATTGGCGGCTAGAACAGATTGACGTGTTCTTATTGTCTCTGGTTGCGGCGTCTGCACAGCCGCGTTGTTCAGCCGATTATGGTTCCATGAGAGGCGTCCTTGGAAGCGAAAAGCGCGACGAGAACCAATCGCCGGCTTCGTCTGCCTTGTTATACTTGTAGGCTCTCCCCGTTGATACTGTGTATTAGCTTGCATGTTACCTTGTAATGATGTGACCGTACGTCGTAGCGAGCGGCACTGCCGCGCGCGGGGCGGGTCCTCACTGAGATGACGCCGCAGCCGGTCGTGTAGGCACGGCCGCGCGGCGAGAGTCGTCGGGCCGCCTCGATCGCCAGCTACGGACCGATCTCGGGATGGCAGGCGGGACCGAGCTGACGTAGAGTCTTGTCGTGAGCCGGCGGGCTGTTGTCGAAGAGCCGCTGCGGCGACCGTCACCCGAGCGGCCAGCACCGTCATCGAGCCTGCGAGAGATGGCGGCCTACCTGTCGTTATGTTAGCGGGAGCGAGAAGGGGGAGCCGACCGTCGTTATGTATCGGGCGGGAGCGGAGTAAGGGTGAGAGGCGGGAGCCCATCGTATTATAGATAAGATAGCCAGGCATGAGAGAGGGGAGCCCCCGTGCGTTATGTAGCGGAGCGCGAGATGGCGCCACCGTCTGTTATGGTAGCGGTAGGGGGCGAGATGGCGCCACGCCGTCGTTATGTAGGCGGAGCGAAAGAGGGAAGCCCACCGTCGTTTTGTAGCGGGAGCGAGAGATGGTGCCAGCATCGTGTATGTAGGCGGGCAGCGAGAAGATTTGGCGCCACCGTCCGTTATGTAGGGCGGAGCGAGAGAGGGAGCCAACATCGTTATATAGCGGAGCGAGAGAAGGGAGGCCACCGTGCGTTATGTAGGGCGGGAGCGAGAGAGGGAGGGCCACCGTCGTTATATAGGGGCGGGAGCGAGAGAGGGAGCCCACGCGTCATGTTATGTACGAGGGAGCGAGAGAGGGAGCCACCCGCTCTTTATAATAGGCGGGAGCGAGAAAGGAGCCACCGGTCGTTACTAGTAGAGGGAGCGATGAGGGGAGGCCACCGTTCGTTATTATAGGCGGGAGCGAGAGAGGGAGCCACCCGTCGTTTATGTAGAGGGAGGGGCGAGAGGGGGAGCCACCGTCATTATATAGCAGGGAGGGCGAGGAGAGGAGCCACCCGTCATTATATCAGCGGGGAGCCGAGAGGGTGGAGCCACCGTCCGTTAATATAGGGCGGGTAGCGAGAGAGGGAGCCTACGTCGTGTATCGTAGAGGGAGCGAGAGAGAGAGCCACCGTCGTTAATATGAGCGGGAGCGAGAGAGAGAGAGCTCAAGCCATCATTATGTAGCGGGAGGGGCAGGAGAGGGAGCCAACCGTCATTATATTAGGCGGGAGGCGAGAGAGGGAGCCACGGCGTGTTATGTAGAGGAGCGACGAGAGGGAGCACCAATCATTATGTAGCGGGAAGGCGAGAGAGCGGAGCCAGCCGTCGTTAATGTAGGGGCGGGAGCGAGAGAGGGAGGGCCAGCCATCATTATGTAGAGGCGGCGGGAGGCGAAGAGGGGCTGCACACCGTCATTAATATAGCGGGGAGCGAGAGGGGAGGCCACTGTCGTTATGCAGAGAGAGCGAGAGAGGGGGAAGGCGCACCGCGTTTATATAGCCGGCGAGCGAGAGAGGGAGGCCGTACCGTCATTATGTAGAGCGGGAGGCGAGAGAGGGAGGGCCACGCGTGCTTATGTAGCGTTTGAGGCGTATGAGTAGGGAACCACCGTCGTTATAATATATATGGCGAGCGAATTGTTAATATACTGTCGCAAGTAGATTTAATTTGTCACCGAAAAGATACTAGGCAGAGCATGCGTGTGGGCTATCAGAACATGGCATTATAGCCAGCAATTCAGGATTTGACTCATGGTCTAATAGGCAGCGGACAAAAAGAGAAGTATAAAGTTTAGGCAGATAGTACTGAAGCGCACTACTGAGTATTATATGGTGAGTATGTGGGGTGAATTCTACCTCCTGCTGATATAACAACGGCCTAATAATACCTGTCAACGTTATGTATCAAAGCTTTGCATACCGTGTCAAGTAGTGTAATAAGAAGCCTGCGCATCACCTGTCGATATTCAGTGTATAAAGCGCTGCATACGCGTCAAGTTAAGTGTATCAAGCCCTACATACCTGTCAAGTTACGTGTATAAATGCCTGCATATCTGTCCCAAGTTAATGTATCAAAGCGTAAATGAGCGTGTGCAAGTTAGTGTATAAAGCCTGCAATACCTTGTCAAGTTAGTGTATAAAGCGCTGCAATACCTGTCATAGTTGGAAGTGTATAAAACGCATGCAATACTGCTGTCAAGTTAGTGTATAAAGCCGCATTACCTGTCAAGTTAGTGTATAAAGCCTGCAGTACGCTGTCAAAGTTCAGTTGTATTAAAGGCCTGCATACATGTCAAGTTAGTGTATTAAAGCCTATATACCGCTGTCAAAGTTATGTGTATAAAGGCCTGCATAGCGGCTGTCTCAAAAGTAGTGTATAAAGCCTGCATACCTGTCAAGTTAGTGTATCAAGCCGGCATACCTGTCAAGTTAGTGTATAAAGCCTGCATACCTGTCAAGTTGGTAGCATACCTGGTTTTATCTCCTGTATGGTCGTGCAGTCCGTGTTTCTGTCTAGATTCCTTCCCAGTTGTTTTCGCGTCACATTCAGCATCACTGTATCCGATTCAGCAGGCAGCATCTTTTTTTGTGCTTGTCTCCCATCTCCCATGTGACAGTGATCTGTGAATCAATGTGTCTATGAGTGCCATCATACTCCAGGAAACAGAAACAGAACATCATCTTCATCATGCTTATCATCATCATCAGGTGCAAGCAGATAGCCAGCAGCATCTAAAGCATTCATTATCGTCCATCATGCATCACGCGACCATCGTCGTGCATCGACCAATCAGGCCATTCACTCATCAATACAACCATGCATCACCACATGCGGAACCACAATGCATCGTCATCATCATCATCATCATCATCATCAAACAACATCATGACATAGATGCATCATCATCATACATCATCATGCCATCATCATCATCAACACCACGCCTTAGCGTCATCTTTTACTCAGGTTCGTGACTAATTAACGACAAGCCCCACGGGTCACTCAAGTTGGCTGGGCGTGTATCAAGTGCCGACGTTGCGCAAATGTGTCCAATTCCCATGGGGCTTAAGCTATTAAGCAGCACACTACCGCCACAATAATGGCTACCTAGCACTCACACGCGCGCACACTGCTCACTCTCTCTCTCTCAACCACACAGCGACACACACGCATACACACATCGCACGCGAACGGCACGCACTGCAGCACAGCACAAGCACACACACTCTCTCTCAACACACACAGCGCCCAGCCACCACACACAACAACCGCACTTGACGCACGCGACGGGCACAGGCCGGGGCACGGGCAGCGCACGGCACGGCCACGACACACGACGCATCTAGCACACACACAGCTTACTCACACACACACACGCCGCCACACCATAACGCACTCTGGCTCTCTGGCTCTCTCTGCTGCTCTCACACACACACACACACACCACACCACGACACATACGCACATTCAGCTCCCTGCTCTCTCTCTGCTCTCTCTCTCATCTCTTCCTCTCTCTCGTCAGGTTCTCTCTCGTCTCGTCACCTCTCGTTGCTCTCTCACAGTACCACACACACACACACAGGTGCGACACACACATACACCCCCCATCGGCCAACTACACACACCTGCTCCCCCGCCCCCACACACACGTGGGGTTGCCAATCATCCCCCTGTCCATTCTACCACCCCCACTCCCCCGTATATTATTGACCGTGCTTAACCTGTCTCTCGGCCGGATGTCCACGGACGCTTGACCGACACGGGGTCGCTGCGGCGGGCCGAGCGTGCCAGTAAGGTCATCTCTAGCTGACGCTGAACGGAACCTCTAGCGAGGCGGCTGATCCACGATTCCGTAGTTTTGGCTAATCAGTATATGCTGAGGAGACTACACACGAACGCGCACATCTAAGCTGCTGCATTGATTGGGCCAGTGGAGGAGAGGGGAGGGGTAAACAGAGGCGCCGCAGAGAGAGAGAGAGAGAGAGGCGCATCAGAGAG
>NW_014577520.1:51864-54296 GCF_000485595.1 Priapulus caudatus | reverse complement strand
CAAGCCTGCATAACTGTCAAGTTAGATGTATCAGCCGCATACTTGTCAAGTTAGTGTGATAAAGCCGTGCATACCTGTCAGATGTTGGTAGCATACCGTGGTTTTATCTCTTGTATGGTCGTGCAGTCCGTGTTTCTGTCTAGATTCCTTCCTAGTTGTTTCCCATTCAACATCACCTTGTATCCGATCACAGGCACATCTTTGTGCTTGTCTCCCATCTCCCATGTGACAGTGATCTGTGAAGCAACTGTGCTCTCATGAGTGTCATCAAGTACTCCAGGAAAACAACAGAACATTGCATCTATCAGTACAATATCTTAATCGGTCAATCGTCACTTATCATCATCACTTATCAACACCATTCATCTTAATCGATCATCGATCAACAATCAACACCAATTTCATCATCATAATAATAATAATCTCATCTGTCTCATTATCATCTCAGACGCAATTACTCTCTCTTCTCATCTCTCTTCTCTCCACAACACACACACGCACACACACAACCACACGACACACCAACAAACATACACCGCCCCCCCCCGCACACACACCTCCCCCACACACTTTGGGTTTCCAATCATCACCTGTTCCATTCGTCCCAACCCCCGCCCTCACCCCGTAAGAGTATGAAAACCCTTGCTTACTGTCCCTCTCGCCCGATGTCAACCGACTTGACCGGCTGGTGGGCCTTCCCCCTGACGTAGGGCAGACCGAAAGAGAGAGGGAGCAAACCAGAGAAAGAGAGAGAGAGAGAGAAAGCGCGCGCGAGAGAGCGAGAGCGGGAGGGACAAAGGGAGGGGGAGAGAGAGAGCACCCGCAAGAGAGAGGGAGCAAACCAGAGAAAGAGAGAGAGAGAGAGAGAGAGAGAGAGAGAGAGAGAGTGCGCGAACCAGAGAAAGAGAGAAATAGAGAGAGAGAGAGAGCGAGAAAGAGAAAGAGAGTGAGCGTGAGAAACATGGTAAGGGGAAGAAAGTGAGAGAGGAAGAAAGAAAACTATCTATCCATCTGTTGATTTTTCTATCATTGCGATCGTGACAATGAGACGTTCATCGTAAGTTCATTTCTACGTCATTTCAACGTCATTTCTTACGTTATTTTATATCTACGTGCCTTTGTACATAACGCTCGTCCGTTTTAATACATATTTACATCAAGATAATAATTAAATTAACTCAGATATTATTAATTAACTCAGATATTATTAATTAACTCAGATATTATTAATTAACTCAGACATTATTAATTAACTCAGATATTAATAATTAACTCCACGGAAACATCTGCACATCATGTATTCTGCTCATCAAGTACCGATCTCTCCCCGCGGTCCGCATCCCCCACAAGAGGGCGCTACCTGTATGTTTCAGAGGGCAGCACTCCGCTGGCGAGTAGGTGCACCTCGGTGGCGGCCATGTTCCAGCAGTGCTGTATCGCCGGAAGTACGACGCCATGACGGTTCATCCGACATTCGTAGCTGCGACAAACACAAGAACGTCCATCGTTAACTGATAGCGCATGCAGGGGTTTTCGTCTGGGATCAAGTTCTTTCGCAAGATGTCACCTGTCTAGTATATAGAAGGCATACAACAGTAAGCCTCCGCAAATTGTTCACCGGTGCACTATTTCGTCTCTAGAAAAGGCCTTTTTTGGCTCTTTTTTTCGCCGAAATTCGTCACTAGAGTGCAATAATTTGCATTATGCACGCAAGTTAGATGCCTCGTGGACGTCTAGAAAGCATTAGAAGTAAAATTGGTCTTGCCGTAACATTCCGCCATGTGGCATAGCCACGGTGACCGGTTGGTCATTTTTGTGTTTGAAATGTGTTCAGACTACTTTGCAGAAATTCGCATCATAGAGCTGGCAAAAGTTTCGAGCGAAGCATAGAGCATGAATCTGTAGTTATTTAACATGAATAAAGTGTATGTTGTGTATGCAAAGTAACAGTGTGAGTATTTTTAATTAATTTCTCTTCGATGCTTATTCAGGCCTGCTGCCTATGGACGCCTTCTACTGTTGTTCACCACCTATAGAGATCGGTGATGGTAACCCATAACCAGCACGATGACGTCACCTTATGTGGCTGTTCACTTGTTTCTGGAAGGTGGTGCCGACAACGCTGACAGTGAAGCAGCGCAGCAGGTAGTCGGCCGGACATCCGGGAGGCAGCGTCCATTCTATGAGCATCGTATTGTTGCTGTGATGAGATACGGTGATCTGAGGTATGTGCAGGCCTTACTTACACCGGGAGAGAGAGAGAGAGGACAGTGAGAAGAAGAGAAAAGAGAGAGAGCAGAGCAGAGCAGAGAGGAGGAGACCATAGAGAGATCAGAAGAGAGACGAGAGAAGACGCGGAGACCGATGAGTGAGCGATACGGGTGATCTGAAGAAAGAAAATGTGCAGAACTTCACTTCTACCGGAGAAAGAG
>NW_014577520.1:23293-49291 GCF_000485595.1 Priapulus caudatus | reverse complement strand
CTTACTAACGCACATACATGCACTAATTCCTAATACACAATCACTATAATACACAAATACACTCATTCCTAATACACAATCACTATAATACACAAATACACTCATTCCTAATACACAATCACTATAATACACAAATACACTCATTCCTAATACACAATCACTATAATACACAAATACACTCATTCCTAATACACAATCACTATAATACACAAATACACTCATTCCTAATACACAATCACTATAATACACAAATACACTGATTTCGAATACACAATCACTAATACACAAAAACACAATCACTCACACACAAAAACACAATCACTCACACACAAATACACAATCACTCACACACAAATACACGCATTCCTAATACACAATCACTAATACACACAAATAAGCCCTACACTAATTCCTAATACACAGAACATACAACGAAGTGGCGGATCTACGTGGTAAATAGGAAACAGCAGTGGAAACCTATATACTATAGTAACTATAAGATATAAACGATATATATATATATAATAAAACCTATAGATTAGTACTAGTAACTATAAATAGGAAGCAGCAGCAGAAATCTATAAGTAGTAATAGGATCGGCAAAAGTAATCCAATTTATATCGCAGATTATATTTTCTTCTTGCGTTAAAAGATTATTTCTCATTGCCTCCAGCCCTTTTACGCACTCGTGGTCTTATCGTATAATTGCTAGTGTATTTCACTCGGATCGTTCGCTGACCTTTTTTGGCCAAAAAAGTCTAGACTATTCTCTGATTTCCATACTTTTCCTGCTACAATGTGAAGAGATAAGCGGTTTGGACTTGAACATATCAATCGATAAACATCGAATACCCGTTAAACGGACGCGATGATACGATTTCACTCGTCAACGTTCAAAGACGCGCCTATTACTTGCACTTTTCTGATGCCAGCTGACAGAAATATATCGGAATTAGTTATGAACTATCATGAGCTTAAAATCTTATATCTTTTGCACGAGATTTTACTTAAAGGTGCCTTCCCACGAAACTTCAAGCGGCAAACATGAAATTAGGCAAAAATGAATTATTTTAACATTGCACGTTTGTACTTGCCTATATTATTATGTGTGATAGGTAAAAAAAATTGCGTGGGAAGACGTTCATTCAAAGCTTCTAGACTACAAAGTGAAAGTTTCAGGTCGAAAGTTTCAAACAGCGTTTACTTTTGCCGCTCTGCGGCGATGTTGTGACGTATTACGTCGTCATCAATAAATGAGCCTTTACACAGAACCGCGGGGAAACCGCGATTTTCGAGTTGTTTTTTCGTTGAGCAAATATAGGCTTGATACATATTTTTACAGTTTTATTTTCAAAGCTAACGTTCAGTTAAAGTCTAGTGAGTTATTTACTTGCGTTTTACAGTGTTCTGTTACAAAAATGTGGGTGGGAAGACATCTTTGAAATTTATGGCATTTTAAAATCACGATATCACAACTACATATATAATATAATGTTTCTGACAACGTACCCCTGGTTTATAAACAACATGTTCTGCTAGCATCTATGACAAATACGACATACACATATACGCTCTCCTATGACACTATTTGTCATAGGAAGATTCTTCTTATTACAAATATTGGCGAGTCAACTTCGTTCCGCTTTACAGCCGAAATTCAGTGCTTGCGTTCCTAATAGCGCTCCTAAACTCCTATGATGCGCACAACACATACAACAATATTTGTCACAGGAAGAATCTTCCTATGACAAAGTGTCATAAGAGAGCGTTTATGCGTATGTTGTATTTGTCATAGATGCTAGCAGAACAGGCTGTTATAAACCACCAGAAGCTTAACACTGCATCGAGGTGCGCCATGCGCATGCGTCGCTGTGTACTTATGACGTCATCCGAGCTCTCATACCTTGTCACCTATAGGGGCCTTGTTCAGGTAGACGATGTAGCCGAGGTGCTGTAGAGACTGCGTACTCCAGACGATGACGAGGGTCGTGGTGACGTCACCGACCTCCACGGATATGACAGGACCGCCTCCCTCGGTCTCCACGGGCGTGCCCATGCCCTGTAACACACACACACAGATATGACAGGAGCACACGCACACATGCAAACACAATCACACGCAGCAGCACCTCATGCTGCAAGCACGCCGCCGACGCATATGCACGCCGTGCACGCACGCCGCATACCGCACACACACACCGTCGGCGTCAGCCGAGCATTTACTGACTGCCCTACTTGTTTGGTTGTGACTATGACATGTGGTGATGATGTGTGATTGACGACGCACGAGGACGACGAGACGCGACGACGCGACGGACGCAGATGGATGATAACGATGATGAATGACGATGACGCATGACAATGCCGAAGGATGTGATGATAATGATGAAATTTGATGATGTTTATGATGTATGATGTGAGATGTTTTATGATGATGAATGATGATGATGAATATGTGTGATTATGATGAATGATTGATGATGAGGATGATGATGAATATAGATGCATGATGATGATGATGATGATGATGATGATGATGATGATGATAGACTACAGTACCAGCATGTTTGATTCGACGTTGTAGTAGTCGCTGTTGACCGGGTATACGATCAGCTGCATCTGGTAGTTCCTGCCTCCAGCCATGCCGGACACGTTCAGACTCGTGTAGGTGTTTGGCAGCAGAGGCGTGTAGGAGAAGTTGTTCATGAAGAACTGCGAGCAAGATGTTCACTTATTCACGAATAATTATTTAAAAACTTATTCACGATAACTGTAGACGATTGAGTCAAATAAGGTGGTTGGGGAGGGAGGGATGAAGCAAACCAGTGTAGTACGTTCCGGCTTTTAATTTTTAAGCTGTTCAAAAGTTTTAAGCTCGTTAATAATTAAGATTTTTTATTAATAAATTTTACTAGTTCATTAATTTATTAATTTAGTTTTATTCCAGCTATGGTCGCTCATTAACGATGGTTTCAAGATTATTTAGTCTAGCAGGGTGGATAGTGTGGTTATTATTATTATTATAACAATATTATACTTAAAATAGATATTATTACAAATAGAAGTGACCCTTTATAGCCAAATGAGTCAGAAGTCGCACATATAGATTTTACGCTATGTGTGGTTCTAACTATACAGGCATGACATTTTTGTGATTTTAATTGAAATAGCTAGATAGCTTAGAATGTTTTCTATCGGTATATCTGGGTGAAATATACATATAATATCGTTAAAAGATATATTTTGACTGATTTTGTGTCAATATCTACTCAATATCATATATATGAAGTTTAGTCACACTATTAGACTCGATTATTTTGATTTACTTATCATTTTTCACGGAGTTAATGGTTAATAATTGTAATATCCATAACTTTTTTCTTTTTTATCCTGATTTCAATAAAATTTTAGGACAAATATTATACTTATAAAACGACCATTACATTATAAGCATAATTAATAAACGTAATACATACATATTACAATAATAATAACATACATAACATAATACATCATAATCATCGCATGCAATGATGGCATGCTTACAATACATACATACATACTTAATGTATATTCTTATACGCGTTTCTTGTATACATTATTTTACATGTACCTTATATCCCTTGATCTGTGGTAGGTGCTTGCGCTTGATGTTATCCCAAAACACTTCATGATACCTGGACTGTACGTCCGCTTGATTATTCGGCGGAGTTTCACCATTCTCGCTCTTTTTCTGCAAATGTTTGCAACCATTATATAAGTGAAGGAGATTACTAACCAATATTACAATATTAGCAGGCACTACGTGTGTGCGTGTGCTGTGTGGGAGGGGGCATGGATTGTAGTGTACATGACAAGTGGTGCTGATGGATTATTTTATTATTCGTAGCCAAATATTTTTACACTGTCCCGTGTCACTTTGTAGAACAATCAGGGAAAATACAATATCCGTGTGTTCGTGTGTGTGTGTGTTTGTGTGTGTGATGTGTGTGTGTGTGTGGGTGTGGGTGTGTGTCGTTGTTGTGTGATGATGTGTGTGTGTAATGTGTGTGTGTGTGTGTATGTGTTGGTGTATGGGTGTGGTGTGTGTGGATCTGTGTGTGTGTGCTGGGTGTGTGTTGTGTGTGTGTGTGTGTTGTTGTGTGTAGTGTGTGTGTGTGTGTGTATGCATGTCGTGTGGGTGTGGTGTAGTGTGTGTGTGTGTGTGTGATTGCCTGATCGTGTTTCTGCTCGTGTTGTCTAGTGGCTGTCGGTGTGTCATGTGTCTGCGTCTGGCGATCCTGCGGTCTGTGCGTCTGCTGTGCGCGTGCCGTCGCGCGTGCGACGTCTGTGTGTGGTGTGGACGACAGTTGTATGGACGTGGCTGTTTGCGTACGATATAAATATATATACTCAGGCGTTTCGTTGTATTGCAACAGGTCATGAGGTCGGTTTATAGATGCACGAACGAGACTTCTTATAATGGTTTTGGTGTTAGCTTCTTTCGGCATGTTCCTAGTTGTCATTAGAGGGCCGGATTATTATATATATATAGCGTTTGCAGAGTCTAGCTACGTTTCATATGTTGATAGAGGCCTGCGCATGTGCTACGCGTGGCGTGCGAGATAGCAACGCAGGATGGACAAAAACATCAACGCTATAGGCGTTAAACTCGAGTTGAAGCTACACAACACGCCATGGAAATGAAATGACGACCTTTTTTGCACATACAACCAGGAGTGCATTCAGCAGAGTGGACTTGCAAATCAGGGAAGACCTTCAGTCATGTGTACATTCAACAAGGTACATTAATTTTTCAATGAAGTTAGTTCAGACTTGGTTTTTTGCAAGTTTATACAGATCGCTAATTCTTAATAAAGGTTGAGTTGGAGCAGTAGGTTCTCCTACTATCTTCAGCAACCCATCGTCTCACCACAACCAACATACTGTCACCGTGTTGAAGCAGCGCTGTTCATACGCTAACTTATTTGGTGCAGTATATATGTTAGTGTTTTATTGCCTTTTATTACCTCTTATACGCCTTTTATTGCCTTGGCGCGCGTGCGCATGCACACACTCGCACACACACGCACGCCACACGCACGCTACATGCACTCGCGTGCATGCACACAAACACACCACCACACATGCACGCCACACGCGCGCACGAGCACGCACACACTCGTACACACAAACACGCAGGCACGCAACAACGCACGCACACGCAGGCACGCACACGCACGCACACGCACTGCACACCGCACGACACGCACACAGCACGCCATGTTTGCTGAGTGTAGTACAGAAGAGAGATATTTTCAATATACTTTTTTTCATTTGACTAACTAATGCCATTTGGGGGGGAGAGCGGGGCGGCGTGCAAAGGAAGTAAAATTTAAAACGTAAACATTAAAAATATAATGTAACAAATGTGTAGACGTCACTCACTTCTAGCATATCTAGTGCCATCTTCTTGTCGATCTCTTCCTGCGTGAGGCTGGGAACGTCGGTGATCACGTGATAGCACCTGCAATCATGTGACACCGGCATTACGTCATCGGTCATTCACAAGCACATTCGCAGACGATCCAAGATCCAAGATACAAGATATCGCTCAGACGATAGGCGGTTGTCGAGTGTAATGTGACAAAGAGAAAGGAAATATGAAAAGTATAGGATAGGCAGGCGGGAGGAGGATGGCGGTGATGGGAGGAGAGGAAAAAAGGAGCTGTGTAAGATGTGGCGAAGTTTTGACGAGAGGGGAAATTAAGAAAAAAAGACAGAGTAGGAGCATAGAGGGTGTGGGGGGGGGGGGACTACGTTAAGAGAAGGTTCGACTAAAAGTGAGGAAGATATGAAAGAAAGGAAGTAGGAGGTTGGCAAGCGAGTGAGAGGGAAAGGAATGGTTTAAGGAAACGGGAGTTGGTGAGTAAGGATATGGCACAGTATCAGGTAGCTAAACAAAACGATGGGGACATTCCGAATAAAAGCACCAAACTTTTTCCATGTGCTACCCATTAAATTAGACTTCATTTTGATAAAGAAGCACTTCACACAAGATATAGATGAGAAAGGCTCGAGCGAAGGGCAAGGTGTGTTACAGGTAGCTGACCCTTACTCCCATGAGCACGAACATCCTGCTATCTCGCAGACTCTGACTGACGGCCATGGCCCTGATGAAGGCGAGCATGGGCGTCTCCAGCCCAATACCGTGCTCCTCGTGGTACACCTGCCGTGTGTTCACCATGCAATATGTCATCATGGGAGAGAGAGAGAAAGAGACGGAGAGGAAGAGGAGAGATAGAGAGGATAGATAGAGAGAGAGAAGAGCCGACTTCGAGAAGAAGAGACCAGGATAGAAGAGATAAGAGAGAGGAAGAGACGAGAGACAAGAAGATGATGGAAAGAGAGGAGAGAGAGAGAAGAAGAGAGAGGGGAGGAGACAAGAGCGTACGCAGCAGACGAGAGAGAGACAGGAGATGAGAGAAAGATAGGAAGAGAGAAATGATCGAGACCGAGCAGAGAGAGCGATCGAGCTGACGGGACGCAGAGTGAGACACAGAAGAGAAAGGAAGAGAGAGAGAGAGAGAGAGAGAGAGAGCAGAGCAGAGAGAGAGAGAAGATCGAGCTCACCAGCGCCGAGAGAAAGAAGAGAGATAGGCATTATAACCTGTCCTTTCGGTTCCATCTTATTGGCCTATGAAAATGTGCGCCTTGAAAACTCACAGCCGCACGCACGCAACGCAGCGCAGCACGCCCGCACGCGCGACACACGACGCACCGCACGCACCCAGCAGACGTAACGACACGAGCACGCAAAAACGAAGCAACCGCACGCCCCCAAACCCGCACCGCCACGCCACAAGCATAAGTACCCAACACCAAGAGGAAGTATGTATCCTGGAACGTTGGAATTCTTATAGTCGATATCTGGAGGAATAATCCGATTGTTGTATGTATGGTTACGCACCGAAGGCTTAACTGTGTAATCGTCCGCGCCGCTCGCAGCCCCGCCGCATGATTCTGGATATAAAACAGGTCTCCAGGACTTTATACCCTAATACCGAACATATCCTGCTTCTCATTCCGCTCCACACGTCCCCTTCCGTATATACTACCCAGCGTATATAAAGTGCAAAGTGAACTCGTACCTGTCAAAGGTAAAGTGCTAAAAAGATTAATTAATATTATATAATATTCTCTAAAAATCTGGTGCTCCCATCATTTCCTTCTCTCCAAGCTATGTTAATAAAATGGTCGCGTAAACAAAACAGACAAATATGATATAAACTAATTTATATAATACCCAGCGGTGATTAATAAAATAAAGCTTCGATGACAAATTCCCGAATGACAAAAGTGGTAACGAGGTGATAAGAGCTATGCATTAAAGTA
Organism: Priapulus caudatus; assembly: GCF_000485595.1. Lineage (NCBI taxonomy): Eukaryota > Metazoa > Priapulida > Priapulimorpha > Priapulimorphida > Priapulidae > Priapulus > Priapulus caudatus. The sequence continues at coordinate 41,917 of NW_014577520.1, read as the reverse complement.
CTAATATTCATTTAGGATTTGACTCTAATCATACTGTTTTACAGCTTAACTAAGTGAAATCCGTAGATGATCCTACATTATGAGCAAGTGCCAACTGGCAAATTGCCCGGCTAAATCGCGCTGATTTTCAAAATAGTAATATACTGTTAGTATATAATCTTCCTGNGCGAGGGGAGGGAGGAAGAATAGAAGAGACAGAAGAGAAAGAGATGAGAAGAGACAGAGAAGTATTTAGGAGACAGAGATAGACAGAGAGAGCCGAGGCAAGACGAGAGAGGACCACAGAGAGAGAGGAGAGAGAGAGAGCGAGAGAGCAGAAGAGAGAGCGGAGAGAGGGCGAGGAGCGGAGAGCAGAGATGGAGACGAGAGAGAGAGAGAAGAGAGACGAGAGAGAGATGAGAGGACGAGAAGACGAGAGAGAGATGAGAGAGAGAGCAAGAGAGAAAGACGAGATAGGCATTATTAAACCTTCGTTTCCGTTTCATCTATGCTGAAATCGTGCACGCCTGCAACACGCACGCACGCACGCACTGCGCGCACGCACGCACGCACGGCACGCACGCACGCACTGCACACAAGCCACGCACGCCAAGCACGCACGATCACGCACACCGAGCCACGCACACGAAGCGCGCACGCACGCACGCACGAGCACGCACGCACGCACGCACGACACGATGCACGAGAGAGCGTCTGCGCACGTAATTGCCTTTTTGTTGATATCTGAGGACTTATCGACTTGTTGTTGTTATCTGTGCAGCTAACTTACATCGTTCGCGCATTACTGATGCTAATAAAATCACACGATTACACACCTTTTAGCATACCAACATCTCTCTCTCTCTCTCTCTCTCTCTCTATATATATACTTATATATATATATCATATAATCAAGAGCTAATCCAATACTAGATGTAACAACGGAAAAACGGAAAAATAGTGCTATTTTCACGACACATTATTCTACTTTGCCTGCGAGTCTATAATATTCCATGGTATTGCATTAAGCAGAATATCTTTGCCTCTAAACAAGACCAACCGCTTGTCACTACGATATCCTAGGCGAGACTTATCGGCTCCTAAACCTCCCCTTCCCACATGCAACGGCCGCCTCGAATCCACTTCGTCCCCATCCTTCACGCGTCTAAGCAATTTCGGCTATTCGGTTTCCTTCACCGCTTGGAGCGCTGGATTAATTGATGTCACATGCCAAATTTGGTACTCTTACTAAGCTGCGTTTTTAGAGACTTAATTAAAAAAACACTTGCCGGCCTCCATCATGACGGGCATTAGCCCGTGCTAGGAAAAGCATAATGGGAGATAAGGGCATAGGCCGATGCCCGAAAGTCACCTCCACCTCGCACCTGCCACCCGAAAATCATTCATAAACATTATGGCGGAAAAACCCGAACTCTCACGAAGCAAACGCTTAGCCGCCGTGAAAGGTGGGGACAGAAGTGGTTCGAGGCGTGCGTTTGGCATGGTGGGAGGGATGGCTTTAGGAGCCGATATTCTCGCCTAGGAGTATCGTATTGACAAAGCCGGATTGGTCTTGTTTTTAGAGAGCACAAGAATTTCTGCTTATCGCAATACTTATGAATTATTATAGACTCGCAGGCAAAAGCTAGAATAATGTTGTCGTGACAATAGCCACTATTTGTCCGCTTTTTCTGTTGTACACTCTAGGTATTATTAGCTCTTGATAATATATATATATAATATATATTTATTACTTATATACTATATAAACACACATATATATCACATATGTATATATACTATTAATATTATATATACATATGTATATATATATATATATATATAATCTCTCGTCCAACGGTCTTACAACATTCACTACTAATGAATACCGTGAACTACTATAGTGACCCGAGAAGAAAAAAAAGAAGAAGAAGAAGAAGAAGAAATTTCATCATGAATTTAAAAATTGACAAACGAACAACAACTAAAAACGCACCAAAACGCAAACAAAAACAAAAACGCGCAGACGCGGCCGTCCCATCCCACCGCGTGGTAAGATCGCGTGACCGTTGCCGTGCTCAGATAATTAAAATCACTGATTAAATAATTAATTAAATATCGAAATTATTAATTAAATAATTAATTAATTATTAATTAATTATAAGCTTCTGCACACTCTTGCGGCAACGACAAAGCCCCCCGGTCACGTGATGACGCGCTCGCGCGGCGACGTACCCGGATGGCGGGGTTGCAGACTTCCGGGCAGGCTGCGTCGGTCGTGTAGTAGATCTTCACACCGGGCGTCTCGGACGTGATGAGTACGATGTGCGGTATGCGCACGAGTCCGCCGTTGCCGCCGTGCGTGATGCGGGGCTCCGTAGTTCTGACGCCTGCCACCGATAAACGACAAATAACACGCAGCAGGTGGGCGACCGACAGTCATTCAAGGTTATATTCAAGGTCACGCGTTGACAGGTCACACCACACACATCAACACATACGCGCGTACATGCGCGCTCAGCGCGCACACACACTTGTGACGTACATCATCAATCAGAGCTTCACAGCCAAAATGTAACGCCTCATAATCAGGACAGAGCAGAGTCGGCCCGTGACGTCACCAGTGTCCGTGACGTCACCAGTGTCCGTGACGTTCACCAGTGCCCGCTGACGTCCAAGTGTCTCGCTGACGTCACCAGTGTCCGTGCCCTCATCTGACGAGGAGAATGAAGAGGACAAAAAGGAGGAGGAGCAGGGAGATGGGGAGGAGGGAAGATGAGGAGGAGGAAGAGGAGGAAGATGAAGAGGAGGAGGCAGCGCGGCGAGGGAAAGACAGAGAAGTAGATGGAATCAGGAGGAAGAAGCAAAGACAACAGAGAAGAAAAATATAACTAAAACATAAAAAGAAGCAGCAGCAGGAGACATTTCACATACCCTTGTCGAGCACCCTTATCGTGCCCAGCTTGCCCGGGCTGCCGTGTGACGTCACGCTGAACACGCCCTCCGACAGGAACGTGTAGAGGAAGTTGTTGTTGGCCACGGCCTTGCCGCTGTTGAACGCCAGGGCGCCCTGAACAACGGTCTGCGGGGACTGAAACAGATATTGAACTCTGCTCGCACACTGACGGGTGAAGGCTCTAATGCACCAGTCAATTGAAACTCCAGCTCCCCCCCCCGACCCCCGGGAAAAGGCGGGAGAATTTAACACTTCCTTGCTGTTAAAAACGGCAATTTCCCCGCCCATAAGGGGCAGGTATAGTTTGTTAAATTGACTACGTCACGAATTTTCTATGGTAAAAGAAGTTTTTGTTGCCATTTTTTTACATTAAAAGTAAGAAACTTAACGGGACTAAACGTACGTCAAATTCTTACCTGATAAAATTGTTTTCTCAATAGTTAAAAAACCAAAAAACCTGGACGATTTTGATATTTGCTGTTCCTGGAATTAATTGCTTGCTTGGGCTATGTATGAAGTCCACGAGTGTATGTTCACATCGAACAATATAGCTAAAATAAGAAGTATAATGCAGAATTTAACCATAAAAATCGTGAACATGAATACTTTTTTATTACGGTTGACGTAATCCACTTTAAAAGCCCCTATAACCGGGGATCATTTCTCAGATTCAAAACAAAACTAAATTCTGGTTTGTATTTATGTCCAAGTATTTATTTACGTGAGTTTCTGTCATGTGGCACCTTTTTCAAATAAACGTATTTATTTGAAATCCCCCAATATTAAATCTCCACTTCCGGTGCGAGTTGTTCATTGTTAAACCACGGCTAAACGGCAAGCCTATATTTGCTCAATTATATATAACTCAAAAATCGAAATATTTACTAAATCCTAAATCCTATCCATAATCCTAAATCCAAATATAGCTCCAAAATCCGCTTTTCGCCGCGGTTCGTGTATAACGCGCCGGTTCTGTGTAAAAGGCTTATTTATTGATGACGGAGTATACGTCACAACATCGCGCAGTAGCGGCAAAAAAAAAAAAGTAAACACTGTTTTCGACCCGGCACTTTCACGTTGTAGTCTAAAAGCTTTGAATGAACGTATTCCCGAGCATTTTTTAACTATCCCACATATATAGGCAAGTATACAAACGTGCAATGTTAAAATAATTCATTTTTGCCTATTTTATGTTTGGCCCGTTCTGAATATTTCGCGGAAAGCATCTTTAATTCCTTTGCTGTTGCTACTCCACCACCCTCACGCCGCGTGGCGGAATCCAGAAGTTGAATTCTAGGGGGGGGGGCGAATCAATGCGAGCTCAAGGGCGCACGAAGCACTGAGGGGGAGGGTGTTAGGCTAAAACTACCCTTGCCCTGAAAATTCTAGTGGGGGGCAACGCCCAGTGCCCCCTGGATCCGCATCTGCATTACCCCCTCCCCCTTGATCTCCCACTCCCTCCCTCCCCTCCCCTCCCCCGGCCGACCTCGTCACGGTAACCGATCGCTCACCCCATCCTCTCCCGGCTGCACGTGCAATATATTGTGTTGCTCTTCACTGTCTTTCCACGTCCAGAAGATACTCTGTCCCTGTAGCAGCAGCAGCAGCGGCAGCAGCGGCGGCAGGTGGGGGCAGGCAGGCAATGGGAAGCAGCACGAAAGCAATTAGTACTCGTAACTAATTGCTAATTAATAATTAATCGCGCGAGTAGAACGGTAGTGGTGAGAGGGAGAGTGGAAGAGAATTATGTTGGCTGTGGGATCGGTGAGGGTGAGCATGATGCTCCAGTGCGTACCTCAGCTGCTAACGTCTGCAGCATCAACCGCTGTCTCTGCCCATCCATCGTCACTCATTCTCCGTTATCATTCACTGTCTATCGTCACCATAGAAATAATAGATAAAGAGTCTATCTATATTATTTCTATGATCGTCACGTACTCAGGCCTGTAGGAACTGCGGGGGACTGGTCCACCAATAATTTCCAGAAATTTCGTTTAAGCTTATTAATACAGCAGCCACTATCAATTTACTCAATTGCAATTTGCAATGCCAGAATGCACGAGAAAGCATCATTTCAATATTGAAAATTCAAAATTTTTCTAAATATACTGGAAAGAAGGGACCCCCACCCCCTTCCAGACCATCCTCCAAATCTGGCAAGTGCAGAAGCGCGTCTATAACATTACTCACTGCTCAACGTGCAGCAACGCACACTTATATCGATTTACATTCATTGTCTATCGTCACTACTGTTCGTTCGTACGCTTAGTGTGTTTGTTGTCACGCATAGCAGTGTTATAGAGTCACGCGATCTCCAATTGTCATTATTCTTACATTATACACACAAAAAGCTGAACACAGGTCACTGTAGCTGAGAGGCGTCTTATGTCCCCAGGGTGAGCTATCGGAGGGTACCCGGTTACTGCGTTTCGAATATCGGAACGTACCCTGCGTTACTATCTTAATATGCCACACCGTCCTAGCCCTACCCACTAACGAGTCTAGGGGGGAAGTCGCCTACGCCTACTCCCTAACCCTAACCCTAACCCTAACTCTAACCATGTCAGATAGTTCCAGGTACGTTCCGCATATAGTCAACCGTACCAGCGGTACCCTTCGATAGCTACCCTGCAGGCGGGACCATAGACCCTATGAGCGTCACTGTGACCCATGTTAGTATGTAGGCCTGTGGACACGCACCATTTGGCGATGTTGAGGTAGGCAGGTATAATGAACGCCCTCAGTGTCACCCTACAGCGATGCTGTCGCAGCGCTTGTCAACGACAACGCTCGAGGACTGTCCCGTCTCGCATTCTCACACGAACGACGTCAACAACGTTAGCAACGTGGCGACAGTCTATGCGACTCCTAGTTCTTCACGCCCCTAAAGCTGGGTTTACACTGCACTTCATGTTGGCGATTTGCGAGTTGGCACCAATTTCGCAATCCGGAAAAAAAAAAAAAAACAAAAAACAAAAAATAAACTCCAAGTTGGCGAGAATAGAAATGTTCTAATCTCCCAAACTAGTTGCTATCGATCGGTTCGGTCGCGCCAAACTTTTGTGTTACACTGCCGATTGTCGGTTTTAGTACAGTTCGGTTTAGGTCAGAATATCATTCTAAATCGTTCCAAAATGTGCAAAAATGTCGTGAAAATTGGTACACTTGCATACTTTTGTTATGCCTTTTCATTAAAAGCAGGAACACGCTGATCCACCTACAATTCCGGCCGCCATCTTGAATTCATAAAATTCGGCGCCGTCATTTCTTAAACAAATAGCTATATCCGTGTTAATAATCTTCATACACGACTTGAAAATGTGACCTGACAGACGTACATTTGGGTTACTATTCATAACAAACGGAACGTGATGCATGTGATGCACGGCGCGTTTTCGGCCGCCATTTGATTCAAAAATGGCCGCGTCATTTCTTAAAAAAATAGTACTATTCCGTTAAAATCTTCGTAGCAAATTTGAATATTGCTGGACAGCGTAATTTGCGGTTACTATTTCATACCAACAACATGATGCACTGTGATCAGGGCGTTTTCGGCCACCATCTTAAATTCAAAAGGCCGCCGTCATTTCTTAAAAAAATTAGCTATATCTACGGTTAATAATCTTCGTACAGACTTGAAAATTTACTGACAGACGTAATTTGTGGTTACTATTTCATACAACAACGTTGATGCATGTGATCACAGAGCGTTTTGGCCACATCTTGGATTCAAAATGGCCACCATAAAAATTACAAACTTAGCAATTTTTTCGTTCACGGAAGATATAGAGACGTGAAAATTTGCAGACTTGGCGCAGAGTTAATAAGCTCTCATATTAAAACAGGCACACAAGCTTCCAATTATAATTACAAGTCGGCCCCATATTGAATTCAACATGGCCGCCATCACATTCTTTACTCTGTACTTCAAATGATCAAAATGACATAGATAACAGAATACAAACAAACATGGTGAAAATGCTTGAATTACCGATTTTTTTCTCAGTATATAACAAACACAATGCCCAAACTGGCAATCTGGAATCCCCAGTTGAGAGAGAGATAATTCCATACAACAAGGTTGTAGTACTACGTACACAAGAACATGCATGGCAAGCTAAATAATACTATTGTTTAAGTTAAACAAATGTCTCGAAACTGCATTGTCCACAGTTGTCGCAGATTGTCACTCAGTGCGGTAACATGTACCTGCACAACACAACAAATATAGTACTACTGTATGGTACAGTATAGTATCTGTTATGGTGCGTGCGTTATCGCGGGCGTATAGGTATCTGTTATGTGCGTGCATGCGTGCTCGCGCGCGGTATATAGCTATCTGTTATGTGGGTGCGTGCTTGGGCGCGTATATAAGCTATCTGTTATGTGCGTGCGTGCGTTCTTCTCGGCGGGCGTATAGGTACCTGTTATGTGCATGGTTCGCTCGCGCGCGTATATAGCTCATCTGTTATGTGCGTGCGCGTGCGTTCTCGCGGGCGTATAGGTACTGTTATGTGCAGTGCGTGCTCGCACGCCGTATATAGCTTTTGTTATGTGCGTGGTGCGTTTCCGCGGGCGTATAGGTACCTGTTTATGTGCGTGCGTGCTCGCGCGCGTATATAGCTTCTGTTATGTGCGGCGTTCTCGCGGGCGTATAGGTACCTGTTAATGTGCGTCGTGCTTCGTGCGCGTATATAGCTTCTGTTATGTGCGTGCGTGCCGTTCTCCGGGGCGTATAGGTACCTGTTTTGTGCGGTGCGTGCTCGCGCGCGTATATAGCTTTTGTTATGTGCGTGCGTTCTCGCGGGGTATAGGTACCTGTTTATGTATGCGTGAGTGCTCGCGCGCGTATATCAGCTTTTGCTTATTGTGCGTGCGTTCTCGCGGGCGTATAAGTACCTGTTATTTGCGTGCGTGCTCGCGCGCGTATATAGCTTCTGTTATTGTGCGTGCGTTCTCGCGAGCGTATAGGTACCTGTTATGTGCGTGCGTGCTCGCGCGCGTATATAGCTATCTGTTATGTGCGTGCGTGCGTTCTCGCGGGCGTATAGGTACCTGTTATGTGCGTGCGTGCTCGCGGGCGTATCGCTATCTGTTATGTGCGTGCGTTCTCGCGGGCGTATAGGTACCTGTTTATGCTGCTGCGTTGCTCGCGCGCGTATATATAGCTATCTGTTATGTGCGTGGATGCGTGCGTTCTTCGCCGGGCGTATTAGGTACCTGATTATGTGCGTCGCGTGCTCGGCGCGCGTATAGCGTACCCTGTTATGTGCGGTGCGTGCTCGCGCGCGTATATAGCTTCTGGTTATGTGCGTGCGTGCTCGTGCGCGTATATAGCTATCTGTTATGTGCGTGCGTGCGTTCTCGCGGGGCGGGCTACTTCAGCTATCTGTTACGTGTTGCGTGCGTGCGTCGCTTCGCGCGCGTAGAGTTTTGAACTGCTTGTGTACAGCGTCGCGTTTACTTGAAGAACGGCACGTTGAAAATGCGTGTTTAGAAGCTCCACGATAAAATGCGTGTTTTCCCATCGTTTTCCAACGCGCGTGTTGGATACGGCACGTGTCGACTTGGCCGGATGGGTATTAACCTGCGCCAGTCGGCAATATTTTCACGTCTCTATATCTTCTCGTCGTGAACGAATATTGCTAAGTTTGTAATTTGTATGGCGGCCATTTTAAATCCGCCTTGGATCCACTGCATCACGTTGTTTGTATGAAATAGTAACCCAAATTATACGTCTGTCAGTAAATTTTCAAGTCTGTATGAAGATTCATTAACCGAGATATAGCAATTTTTTAAGAAATGACGCGGCCATTTTGAATTCAAGATTGGTGCCGAAAACGCCCTTGGATCAAGCATCACGTTGTTGTATGAAATTGTAACCCAATTACGTCTGTCAGTCAATTTTCAAGTCTGTACGAAGATTATTAAGCGAGATATAGCTATTTTTAAGAAATGACGGCGGCCATTTTTGAATTCAAGCATGCCGGCCGAAAACAGCCTTTGGATCCATGCATCACGTTGTTGTATGAAATAGTAACCCAAATTACGTCTTGTCAGTCAATTTTCAAGTCCTGTATGAAGATTATTAACCGAGATATAGCATTTTTAAAAATAACGCGGCCATTTTTAAATTCAAGATGGCGGCCGAAGTTGTAGTTGGATCGCGTGTGTCCTGCTTTTAAATGAAAGCAGCATACAAAAGTATGCAAGTGTACCAATTTTCATACTTTTTTCACAATTTGAAGCGATTTTTTTCTAATCTACTGTACTAGTTGTACATTTGGGAAGTTGGTCCAACTCACCAATTCGCCACCACAAAGTCGGTAGTGTAAACCCAACTTAACATTATTAGTAGAGCGCCCACCGCACCAGCGCCACCTACGTTAATAGTACAACCCCCACCGCACCAGCGCCACCTACGTTTAGCAAGTTTTACCGAAACCCTAATCCCTCGCAATGAACAGTAGAACTTACTCTAAAAAAATATCCACGTTTTTCTTTTTTTAATATTTCGCGCAAATTTTTGAAAGACTTTCGGAAATCTGAAACGAGACTGCATGGTGATAAGGGATTACTCATAATTAGGAGCTTTTACGAACAGCGTGAGATGCGAGTACGGCGCAGATCTAGAGTGTATTACGTGTAGAGAGAACAGAGTGACGCGGTTATGCTAACGTATACAACGTCTGACATACGGTCTTGCAGTGACACTTGTTTCTGGGTAGACAGAGACAAAGAGAGAGAGTAGGGGAGTGGGAGAGAAACAAAGAGAGAGAGAGAACGAGAGCGAGAGAGAGAGAGAGAGAGAGAGAGAGAGAGAGAGAGAGAACAGAGAGAGAAAGAGGAGAGGGAAGAGAGAGGAGAGAGAGAGAGAGAGAGAGAACGAGAGAGAGACGAGAGAGAGACGAGAGAGAGAGAGAGAAGAGAGAGAGAGAGAGAGAGAGAGAGAGACGAGAGAAACAGAGAAAAAGAGAGAGGGAGAGAGAGGGAGAAAGAGAGAGAGAGAGAGAGGGAGAAAGAGAGAGAGAGGGAGAAAGAGAGAGAGAGAGAGAGTCTCTAACGTGTGGAGAGATTATCGTAGAGCTTTATCTCGTCTATATAAGCTGCAGCTCGCCACGTTAAATGGGTAAGACTGCCTGCGTGGAAGCCTTTCATATGTGGTGATGAGTGATAATGAGAGAGAGGGGGGCGGAGAGAGAGGGGGAAGAGAGAGAGGAGAGAAGAAACACAGAGGAGCAGAGAGAGAGAGAGAGAGAGGACAAGAGAGAGAGAGAGAGAGAGAGAGAGAGAGGGGGGGGGGAGGAGAAACAGAGAGAGAGAGTCAGAGAAAGAATGAAAGAGAAAGAAAAAGAGAGACAGTGTGTAAGAGAAAGAGAGAGAAAGCGAGCACGCAAGAGAAAGAGAGAGAGAGAGCTAACAAGAGATAAGAAGAGATAACAAATATAGAGGGAGACCGAATCAGATATTCACAACGTAGATCATACAAAAGCTCAACATAAGCAGGCCACTGTACCTTTTTATTCTTTACAAAATCCGCGCAGGTAAAATGGAAGACTCCCGAATCGTTGAAGGCGCGTGCGATGCATTTTCTGAAAATAAAATTTTTATTAATTTTTATTTTAAAAATTCATTTCTGAAAATAACACGCTAATGGAAATAATTAATAGGGGAAAATCGCTAACGGGTGGAAGTCAATGCTCTGGAATCATCAGCTGGACACAATAATACAGGGCTGCCAACATCGAGTTAGAGTTGAGAGTGAGACTATGCGAGGGAGCTGAGCGACCGAGGAGGGTGGTAGATCTAGAGGGGTCACCCTTCTCCCACACCAGGAAGCTTTTGCATTTTTCAGCTTGAAATTGTGCATTCTGGTGCATACTTAGTGAGTTTTTGAACAATGTAATCAAGTAATGCGATACACTGTAGTTATGCTTTTAGATGGATTAGGTACATGTGTAGATGTATGGATGGCTCATAATAACACATCACTAGATCCTGCTTGTATTTGTATTTATACTACTGTTCGGTCCTTTATTCTGCTTATAAAGTGACATATATAGTTGCTCCTTCAGTTTTTTAGGCGAAACTCACTTACATAAAACTGTTCTCATTGGCAAGCAAGGGCGAGATCTAGAACCGTTCAGCGAATTGAAATGCTCTAGAGTATACTTGTTTTTTTTCTGTTTTTTTTCTGTATGCGTGAGAATTAGCAGACTCGGAGTGAGAGCGTGAGATTAGCCTCAATTGCGTGAGAGTTGGCAGCCCTGCACCCACCAAACGCAGAGCATGACTCGCTCGCCCAACAAGTAACGTTTTCCGACGATAGATGGCGCTACGATCGCGACGCTCCCCGTTGTCGCCGGCAACTGTCAATCATCACCTGGCGAGCTGGAGCACGCGCGTATCATCGTCGTAGTAGTAGGTGACGTCCTGCCGGGTGGGCGTGTCGAAGAGCCAGCAGACAATGTCGCCGGTGTCGGTGATGATGGGCAGATCGCCGATGTCATTCACCTTCTGCTCGTGCACCTGTGCGACGCAAACGAGCAGACGTGTTGTCATGACGACCGTCTCCACGGCAACGCCAACAGCACGCGACGTGTGTTATTTGTAGAGGGGGTGAAGGGAAGGGGAATAAAAAAAGAAGCGAGAGAGCGATAGAGAGAGAGAGGGGGGAGAGGGAAGCGGAGAGATAAGGATCGAGAGACAGAGGGAGATTGAGATACAGACAGAGATAAAGAGAGAGAGAGAGAGAATGAGAGAGAGAGACACAGAGAGAGAGAGCGAGAGAGAATGAGAGAGAGAGAAAGAATAAGAGAGAGGGACATACAAAGAGAGACAGCGAGAGAATGAGCGAGAAAGACATACAGAAAGAGAGAGAGAATGAGATACAGACAGAAATAAAGAGAGACTCAGAGAGAGAGAATGAGATACAGACAGAGATAAAGAGAGACTCAGAGAGAGAGAATGAGAGAGAGTGACATACAGAGAGAAAGAAAGAGAGAGAGAGAGAGATAGAGAGAGAGAGAGAGACATAGAGAGAGACGTAGAGAGAAAGAGAGAGACGTAGAGAGAAAGAGAGAGAGAGAGATGATGATGAGAGAGTGGTAACAGGACAAGCAGCACCGCCTCACCTGAGCCTGGGAGACGACGACGATGGCTCCTACTATCTTAGAGCGCGCCGAGCTGACAAAGTAGAAGACGCCCTTGTTACGGAAGCGGTGCATGTAGGAGTACGGCGACTCTGCGACCTGTCCGCTACAGAAACCATCCTTCACCGGCGACCCATTGTGAAGCACCTGCAATCCGTGAGCTCGATATATAGTATAGATAATATATAATAATTATAGGTACGCTCGTCATACAGGCAATTGCAAGGTATAGGTACGGTGTGGTGGTTATATAAAGGCGTTATATTGCACCACGTATAAGGTGTTATAGGTACGGTGTGGTGGTTATATAAAGGCGTTATATAACACCAAGTATAAGGTGTTATGGAGGACCTGAAGATCTTCGGGGTTGACAATAACTGGCACGAAACAACCGCCGACAGAAAGACCTGGTGTGCACAAATCAAGCAGGGCCAAGTGTTATCAGAACACCATCTCGCCAGCCGAGCAGAAGCACGATGCCAGATACGTCACGAAAGGAACTCCATTTCGAGACAGGTAGGCTCACTACAGAGACGAATTCATTCATGTGGGCGTATACGTGGTAAGGTGTGGTGAGTGCGCACGTATACCTGCATGACGTTATGCGCCCACTTGCACCCCTCCCACGTCCAGACGATCCAGTCATCGGGATGGATGGTGACAACCCTCGGCGTGTACTGGTCGTCCGTCACCTGCACGGCGTGCACCTACCAACAAAGCAGCACGCACACCAAGTCAGAGCACGCACGCACACACATATAGTACACACACACACATAGTAGCACGCACACGACGTCATAGCAGATAGCACGCACACCGCATCATAGCAGACAGCACGCACACCGCGTCATATCAGATAGCACTACACCACGCTAGCAGCAGCACGGCACACACACACGCGCGCGCACACACACATACACACACACACACGCACGCACGCATACACACACACACGCACGCACACACACAAATGGAATGAGCAATTACATAAATAAGCACCAAGGGTATATCGCTACATCGGGTCACACGATCGTCTGCTTGTTATTCTTGTATTTCGACTCAGAAAGACCAAGTTGCTGTTCGTTTTTCACATTGTTTGCTTATGGACATATGTCACAAGGTAGATAATAATTATAAGGTTCTGCTCTCAGTGTCAAAGTCCATTTTTTGTTTAAAAGCGCTATGCCGAAACAGCTCACCCTTAACATTGTATAACTATACGGTTACTTCGCCTACACATGAAAAATTGGACATTAAGAAAGTGTATACAAGGGCGAGAATTCGTAGAACCCGTTCAGCCTCAAAAAAATTGTAAAATTGCCTATGCGCTAAAAGAGTAAATACTTGTTTTTTATACTCTTGGTTTTTTTTTCTGTAAACTTGCGTGAGAATTAGGCAGCTCTGGAGTGAGAGCGTGAAGATTAGCCTCAAATTGCGTGAGAGTTGGCAGCCCTGCACAGCCCGAACCAACGCAAGAGCAAAGCTGACCTTCCGCTCGTACACTAAGCCAAAACGAGAGTTAACTCCTGTTTAATTCCTCACGAAGCAGATAAGATGGCGACTAACGTAATACGCGAAAAACGTCATCAATTTACGCCGTTGTCGTCGGCAACTGTTCAATCATCACGCTGGCGACTGGAGCGACGCAGCGTGGTATCTATTCGATCGTAATTGGTAGTCGAAGGTGACGATCCCGACCTGAGGTGGCGCCGGTCGAAGAGTTACCAGAGACGAATGTCGCCGGTGATCCGGTGATGGAGTGGCGAAAAAAGTATCGCCGATGTCATTCTTAACTCTGACCTCGCGTTATAACGCACTCACGAGACGCTGTGCGAACGGCACAATAAAACGGAGCAGCGTGATAACGTGTGCGATGCACGACTCGTCTCCCTACAACACAGAGCAATAACGCCAGACAGCCGCCGCCGACGTGGTGTTACTCGTAGAAGGGTGAAGACGGTAGGGGGAGAGATAAAAAGAAGACGAAGAAGAAATTTTAGAGGCGATAGAGAAGAAGGGGAGCGAGGGAAGCGGAGAGATAAGGATCGAGAGACAGAGGAGAGTGTGAGATATCACGAGCACAGAGATATAAGAGAAGATTCAATGAGAGAGAATGCAGAGAGAGAGACACAGAGAGAGAAGAGCGAGAGAGACCATGATAGAGTATGAAAAGAAAAATAAAGAGAGAGGGACATACCAATAATTAGGAAATCAGAGTGCGAATGAATGATGGCGAGAGAAAGAGACAATTACACAGAAAGAGAGAGAAAGAATGAGATACAGAGCAAGAAACAAAGAGAGCTCACGAGAGAGAGAATGAGATACAGACATGAGATAAAAGAGAGACTCAGTAGAGAGAGAATGAGAGAGAGTGACCATACAGAGAGAAAGAAAGAGAGAGAGAGAGAGGATAGAAGAGAGAGAGAGAGACATAGGAGAGATGACGTTAGAGAGGAAAGAGAGAGACGATAAGAGAGAAAGAGAGCGAGAGGAGAGTGATGATGAGAGAGGCGGTTAAGCAGGACAAAGCAGCAATGCCTCACCTGAGCCTGGGGAGACGACGACGATGGCTCTAACCTAGTCTTAGACGCGCCGAACTACAAACACGATAGAACGACCAGCTGTTAAAAAAGCGCGAAAGTGCGGTGCAATGTAAGAGTAGCGAGGCCGAGCTGACTATCTGCGAACCTGTCCGTCTAAAGAAACCATCCTTCACACACCGGCGACACCATTTGAGCAGCAATCCGAAGGCTAGATAACGTAGTGATAGATGAATCAAAAACTAAAAAAATAAAAAAAAATATAATAATTATAGTACTACAAACATGCTGTGTTCACATGAGCCCCAGGCAAATTGCAAAGAGGTACATAGAAGGTACGTGTGAAGTGTGGTATATTATCAGTGAGTAATGTGGCAAAACGCAACGTATAGGTTCTAATATAGATTAAAGTAACGGGTGCGCGAGGTATATAAAATATAGGATAAAAAACCAAAAAATAAAATTGGTAAAGGTGTCAGTATGGAGGACACCTGAAAGAATCTTCGGGTTGAAACTAACTGGCCAGTCGAAAACAACCTTTGCATCAGAACGAGAAAGATCCTGCAGTGCACACATCAACGTACAGCGCCTAAGTTGCTATCAGACCACGACTCCGTCACTCGGCCAGCCACGGCAGAAAGCACAGCAATGCCCAGATACTCGTGACGAAAGAATGGAATCATCTCATTTGCGAAGAAGCAGGTATGGCTAGACTAGCAGCGAGACGAATCTCAATTATACGATAGGCGTATCACGTGGTAAGGAGTGTAGGTGAGTGCCGCCAACGGTATACCGCAAGTGATCGTTATGCGCCCATTGCAGCCCTCCCACGTGCCCAGAACGATCCAGTCCAATCGGGATGGGATTGGTTGACACCACACCCTCATGTAACTCGGTCCTCCGTCAGGCTGCAGACGGCGCGTGCAGAGTCTACACTACGAAACCAACACGCAAGGCACACTTAGTCACTACTAGAATGATCAGAGCGACAGTTTCGATCCTGAGGAATCTAAAGAGAATTTGTACGTCAACGACACGTATCTATTATTAGCAACGGAGCCCCGAACCAACAAGCATAATAGTACAGGGCCAAGCTTCAACATTACCGTCCCTCGGGAGTAATGTAAGTAGATAAGCGAATTATCCCGAACCGAACACCATAGATAGCCCAGAAGGAGCAGCGACGACCCGATCATAGCAAGCACGATCTGGCAGCACAGAGACAGCGGCCGACCCGCATGCCCCGCCATCATAAGCAAGAACCAGCACGAACGGACAACCAACCGCCGTAATATCAGATAGCACGTACACAACACGCTAAGCAAGCCAGCAAATCGTGCACACACACACACGCGCGACCGCGCCACACAACACATACCACAACACACACGCACACGCACGCTACACACACACACGCACCACACACACACATACACACACACGCACGCACGCACGCACGCGGTGGCGATGGCTAGCTCGCTGCAGGCTCACCTGTGAACATGTGCTAACGATGATGACTCACCTGTGGGCATGTGCTGACGATACGAACGTCACATGTGGACCTATGTGCTGACGATGAGACGTCACCTGGTGGACATGTGCTGATGATGATGACTCATCTGTGGACATGTGTTGACGATGATGACTCACCTGTGGACATGTGTTGACGATGACGACTCACCTGTGGACATGTGTTGATGATGATGACTCACCTGTGAACATGTGGTTGACGATTGATGACCTCACCTTGCGAACATGTGCTGACGATGAGACTCACCTGTTGGACAGTGTGTGACATGATGACTCACCTGTGGACATGTGTGACGATGCACGACTCACCGTGGAATGTCGTTGAACGATGACGAAACCACGGCTGATGGACATGTGGCTGACGCATGATGACTCACGCTGTGGGTACATGGGTGTGACATGATGACGTCCCTGTGGACATGGCTGACACAATGATGACTCATGTGGACATGTGCTGACGATGATGACTCACCTGTGGACATGTGTTGACGATGATGACTCACCTGTGGACATGTGCTGACGATGATGACTCACCTGTGGACATGTGTTGACGATGATGACTCACCTGTGGACTTGGCTTTACGTATACGATTAGAACCTCACCTGTGGACATGTGTGTGACGCATGATCGATGTCACCTGTGGCAATGTGTAGACGATGATGACTCACCTGTGGACATGGTGCGCGATGATGACTCACCTGTGGACAGTGTGCTGACGATGCAATGACGTCACCTGTGACATGTGCTTGACGATGATGACTACCATGTGGACATGGGGACAGATGAATGACTCACCGGTGGACATTGTGTTGCGATGATGACTACCTGGGACAGGTGCTGACGATGAATGACTGCCACCTGTGGACATGTGTGACGATGATGACTCACCTGGTGGACATGTGCTTGACGATGTGACTACCTGTGGACATGTGCTGTGACGCTTGATGGACCTCACTGTGGACATGTGTTGACGATGATGACTCACCTGTGAACATGTGCTGACGATGATGACTCACCTGTGAACATGTGTTGACGATGATGACTCACTCTGTGAACATGTGCTGACGATGATAACTCAACTGGAGCTGACATGTGCTGACGATGATGACTCACCTGTGGAACATGTGCTGACGATGGATGACTCACTGTGGACATGTGCTGACGATGATGGAGACGGTGCCCATCCGTGGTATGTCGGCCAGTGGTGGGTAGAGGAACACGCCGACACTTCTCAACGTAGGACTGGCTCCCCGACTTCGTTCATACGCTTAGAACGCGTCTTCAGTCGATGTACTTACACGTCTCTGTGTGACAACAACAACAACAACAAATAATAATAGCAATCACAACAACAACAACGATTACGATAACGACGACAACAACAACAACACACAGACAACAACAACACAACAACAACAACAACAACACAACAACAATAATAATACTAGCAATCACAACCAAGCAGACGATGAGAGACGATAATGACGACAACAACAACAACAACGAACGAAACAAAATTTATTATTCGGCGCAGGCGGGCTGATGCGCACGGTGCGGCATGTGTGTGAGAGAGACGTCAGCGCCACCCTACTGTCGCATTCGTCGTCGTTGACGCGGTCGTCTGTGTTGCCCCGACAGACGCTTTCGGAGAAGACACGGAGCAGAATCCAAGCTCCTCTTCCACTGCCACCAGAACGTAGTCTCCTTCATCACCGATAGATCTCTGACAACAACACACAGTTTCTCTGCTCACTCGCTATAGTAGCTGATGAGATTGCCGCACTCCTTTTCGCTCCTTCATTCGCCCCCCTTCTCTCTTCTTCTCTCTCTATCTCTCCCCATCTCTCTCTCTCTCCTTTGCTCTCTGCTCTCTCTCTCTCTTCTTAACTAAATATGTTCTTTTTAGTAATTAAACTACTCTAATATTAGGGTAGGTTAGGTTATGGGTTAGGTTAGGTTTGATTGCTACGCGCTACACCCCCCTCTCCCACCACTGCAGTCGCCACCCAGGCGGCGTGCGCACCTGGTTTGGCCTCGGGTCGCCGACAAGTCGACCTCGTGTTCGTACGGCTTCGGTGTACGATGACGACACCCGTGTAGTCATGTAGTCGCACCTCCTCGTAGTTTGGTCGAGAAAGTAGAAGACGCCGACGACTTGTTGAAGACGTGAGACATCAGACCATTCTTAGCTGCACATGAAACACGGCCACACATTAAGCAGCGGCGACGGTCGACAACGTCATGGGCATTCATACACAATTACACAAGGTCATCGTCAATGTAAATGGGGGCTATTCATAACGACACTGTCATCGTCAATGTCATGGGGCATTCATGAACAACACAAGGTCACATCGTCAATGTCATGGAGGCATTCTAAAACACAAGGTCATCGTCAATGTCATGGGGGCATTCATAACAACACAAGGTCATGTCAATGTCATGGGGGCATTCAATCACCAAACA
>NW_014577520.1:21684-23268 GCF_000485595.1 Priapulus caudatus | reverse complement strand
AGGTCATCGTCAATGTCATGGGGGCAGTCGATCATAACAACACAAGGTCATCGTCAATGTCATGGGGGCATTCATAATGACACAAGGTCATCGTCAACGTCATGGGGGGCATTCATAACGACACAAAGTCATCGTCAATGTACTGGGGGCATTCATAACAACACAATGTCATCGTCAATGTCATGGGGGCATTCATAATGACAAAAGGTCATCAATGTAATGGGGGCATTCATAATGACACAAGGTCATCGTCAACGTCATGGGGGGCATTCATAACGACACAAAGTCATCGTCAATGTAATGGGGGCATTCATAACGACACAAGGTCATCGTCAATGTCAGGGGGGGCATTCATAACGACACAATGTCATCGTCAATGTCATGGGGGCATTCATAACGACACAATGTCATCGTCAACGTCATGGGGGGCATTCATAACGACACAAGGTCATCGTCAATGTCATGTAATCATGGATCGTAAGGTTATAAGGATCGATAGAGGTGATCGGTAATCAATATTTAGGTAACGTATGTGGTAAAGATCATGCGGGTATATAAGTTAGTCATAGCTATCATCAGGAGTGAATAATAATAGATTATTATTATTATTATTCTATTAATATTATTAATATTAATGATTTAATTATTAATATTAATGATTTAATTATTGATTATTTATCATTAATTATTAATTATTAATATTATTATTATCCTATTAATCTATTATTAATCACTCCTGATATCATGCAGTTATTAATGGTAAAAGTCTCATTTCATATGTGTCAGAATTATAGTTACAGTTATAGAGGTCGCAAGAGCAGAAAGCTCATGATGACTACGGTATCGCAGAAATCCACGAGAGTGATCATCTTGTTTAGTCGTACGAAATCGATTCTTGAAAAACTTCGAAATTTAATTTTTCCTTTTTACACAATTTTTTCTTTTTGTTTCCCGCTTTCGTCACACAGTGCATTGACGTCACGTAGCACAGCGACAAGGCTCGGCAATCATTCACACGTGAAGACAACATCGGTTATCGTCAAAGCTGCTCAACAGCGCTCGCAGCAGCACATCAATCTGTCAGCTCTGCTTTCAGCGCGGTTCACGCATTACGTGTAGCCTTACCTCGGGGACAGCCACTTGAATCCGCCTTTTGTCGGCTGTAATACAGTAACAATGGCGGTTCATGTTAGGACAAACGGTCAGGGGAGAGGGCAGCGGTGGGTCTTTACGACAAATCTTTCCCAATGAATTAATGCTCTGTTATGTCGCTCACAGCTCTGCCGCTTGTGTCGATAGATGACCTACATTTCAGCAGGAGCGTATAATGACAAATATTATACGCTCCTGATTTCAGGCGGACGACAGCGGATATCACGCACGGGTTGTTGTGAGCTGATGGATTACACGAATCCAGTTAGCGAGTTCATGCTCTTGTCATTATACTTAGCTTCACTGTATATAGTCTCTCTCTTTTTCTCTCTCTCTCTCTCTCTCTATCTCTCCCCACTTCTCTCTCTCTCCTTTGCTCTCTCTCTCTCTCTCTCTTTCTTAACTAAATATGTTCTTTTAGTAATTAAACTA
>NW_014577520.1:8573-21659 GCF_000485595.1 Priapulus caudatus | reverse complement strand
CCATGGCGAGAGAGATAATTCCCATACACAATTGTAGTCTCGCCAGTACACAAGAACATCATGGCAAGCTAACTAATCCTATTGTTTACGTTAAACAAATTCCGAAAACCTGCATTGCTCCCCAGTTGTCGCAGATTGTCACTCAGTGCGTAACATTACCTGCACCAAACACAAATATAGTACTTGTATGCTACCGTTAGTATCTGTTATGTGCGTGCATTATCGCGGCGTATAGTATCTTTCTGGCGTCAGGCGTGCTCGCGCCGCGTCTATAGCTATCTTTCTGTGCGTGCGTGCTGCGCGCGTATCAGCTATCTTCTGTGCGGCCGTGGCGTCTCAGCGGGCGTATAGGCTCCCTAGTTATGGCCATGGTGCTGGCGCGCGCGTTAATATAGCTATCATTTATGTCGTGTCGTGCTTCGCGGGCGTATCGGTATCTGTTATGTGCCGCGCGTCTCGCACAGCTAAATAGCTTGTATGTGGCGTGGCTGCGTTCCGCGGCGTAATAGGTTACCTGTTATGTGCGGCGGCTCGGCGCGGCGTATATAGCTTCCTGTTTATGCTGCGTGCGTCTCGCGGGCCTGTATAGGGACCTTGTATTGCGTGCGTGCTCGGTGCGCGAGTATATAGCTTTCTGTATTCGTGCGTGCTCTCCGCGGCGAATAGGTACCCGTTTGTGCGTGGTGCTTCGCGCGCGTCATCGCTTTTGTTATGTGCGTGCGTTCTCGCGGGTCGTCTAGTACCTGTTATGTGCGTGCGTGCTCGCGCGCTGGGTATATAGCTTTTGTAGTGCGTGGCGTTCTCGCGGCGTATAAGTACCTGTTATTTGCGTGGCGTGCTCCGCGCGCGGTATTTTTCTGTGCATGGTTTTGATAGCTTCTGTTATGTGCGTCGTTCTCGCGAGCGTATAGGTACCTTTGTGCGTGCGTGCCGCGCTGCGGGTATATACTATCGTTATGTGCGTCGCGTGCGTTGCTCGCGGCGTATATACCCTGTTAATGTGCGTGCGTACTCGCCGGCGTATCGCTTTATCTGTATGTGCGTGCGTTCTTCGCGGCGTTATAGGTACGCTGTTATTGGCGTGCGTGCTCGCGCGCGTATATAGAGCTATCTGTTAGTGCGTGCATGCGTGCTTCTCGCGGAGCCGTATAGGTACTGTTATGGCGTGCGTTCTCGCGCCGCGTAATCGGTACCTTATGCGTGCGTGCTCGCGCGCGTATATAGCTCTTCTGTGCGTGCGTGATCGTGCGCGTATACTAGCTATCTTTATGTGCCGTGCGTGGTTCTCCGCGGGCGTATAGCTCTTATGTGCGTGCGTGCGGCTCGGCGCGCACGTGAGTTTGAAACTGCTGGTACACGTCGCGTTTCACTTGCAGAACGCACGTTGAAAATGCCGTGTTAGAACTCCCCGATAAAATGCGTGTTTCCCATCGTTTCCACGCTGTGTTGATTACGCACGTGTCACTCGGCTCGGATGGTATACCCTGCGCCAGTCGGCACAATTCCGTCTCATATCTTCCGTGCACCGAAATATTGCTAAGTTTGTATATTTTGATGGCGGCCCTTTTGATGCCGCGCCTTGATCACATGCCATCACGTTGTTGTCATGAACTTAGTAACCCAAATTAACTCCTTCAGTAAATTTCAAGTCTGCCTGACGATATTACCGAGATATCGCAATTTTACGAACTGACCGGCGGCGCATTTCGAATTCCAAGACTGGTGGCCGAAAACGCCCTTGGACACATGCATCACGCTTTTTGTATGAAATTGTAACCTCAAGTTCGTCTGTCAGTCACTTTCCAAGTCTGTACGACGATTATTAACGCGAGATATAGCTATTTTTACAGAACTGACGGCGGCCATTTTGAATTCACGCTCGGCCGCAAACGCCTTTGAATACACATCCTCACGTTGTTGAGATAGTACTCCAAATTACGTCTTCCGTCCCCTTTTCAATCCTGTAGAAGATTCTTTAACGCAGATATAGCTATTTTTAAGAAAATAACGGCGGCCATTTTAAATTCAAGATGCGGCCGACGTGCGTGATCTGCGTGTGTCCTGCTTTTCAATGAAACACATAACAAACGTATGCAAGTGTAACAATTTTCATAACTTTTTCACAATTTGAACGATTTTGTTTCTAATCTACTGTACTAGTTGTACCTATTTGGAATTGGTCCCACTCCCCAAATCGCCACCACAAGAGTCGGAAGTGTAACACCCCACTTCACCTTATTAGTAAGCGCCACCGCCCCAGCGCCACTCGTTAATAGTACCAACCCCCCACCGGCCACCAGGCGCCACCTACGTTTAGCAAGCTTTTACCGAAACCCTAATCCCTCGCTAATGCCAGTAGAACTTACTCTACAAATCTCCACGTTTTCTTTTTTGTAATCTTTCGGCGCAAAATTTTGAAAGCCTTCGAATCGAAAACGAACGCATGGTGATAAGGATTACGTCATAATTAGGCGTTTTTACGAACAGCGTGAGATGCGGAGTACGCCGCCGATCTAGAGTTACTTACGTGTAGAGAGAACAGAGGACGGCGTATGCTAACGTATACCACGTCTGACATACGTCTTGCCAGTGACACTTGTTTACTGGTAGACAAGCCAAAGAGAGAGGAGGGAGTGGGAGAGAAACAACGAAGAGAGAGCACGAAGACGAGAGAGAGAGAGAGAGAGAGCGAGAGAGAGAGAGAACCCGAGAGAGACAGCGAGAACGAGGAGAGAGCGGCGCGAGAGAGCGAGAGAGACTCGCGCGAGAGCGAGAGAGAGAGAGAGAGAGAGCGACGAGAGAGCGAGAGAGAGAGAGAGAGAGACAAACAGAGAGAACAAAGCCGAGGAGAGAGAGTGAGAAGAGAGAGAGAGAGAGAGGGGAGAAAAGAGCAGAGAGAGGGAGACAGGAGAACGAGCGAGAGCGTCTCTAACGGTGGAGCGATCTCGTAAGCTTTATCTCCGTCTATATCAGCTGCGCTCCGCCACGTTACATGGGTCAGACTGCCGCCGTGAAGCCTTCAATTGGTGATGAGGATACAGAAAGAGCGGGGCGAGAGAGCGCGGGGAGCGAGAGAGAGGGAAGAAAGTCCCAGAGAAGAGAGAGAGAGAGAGAGAGGGAACGCAGAACGCGAGAGAGGAAGAGAGAGAGAGCTGAGAGAGAGCAGCGGGAGAGAGAGAGAGCGAGGCGGGGGGGAGAGACACCGAGAGTAGAGAGAGTGGGTTCCCAGTAGAAAAGACTAAAGAGAACGACCAAAGAAGCCAGTGTGTCCGAGAACGAAGAGACAAGCGAGCCAACGCAGCGAAAGAAGAGAGAGAGCTAACAAGAGATCAAAGAGATCAACAACTAATGAGGAGACCGAATCAATATCCACAACCTAGATATCCAAAGCCAACATCAGCAGGCCACTGTACCCTTTTATTCTTTACTAAAATCCGCGCAGGTAAAATGCAGCCTTCCCGAACGTTGAAGGCGTGCGATGCCTTTTCTGAAAACAAAATTTTATCTAATTTTTATTTTAAAAATTCCTTTCTGAAAACTAACCCGCTAAGGAAATAATATAGGGGCCAATCTAGCTATAACGGTGAAGTCATGCTGTCTGGACCTACCGCTGGACACCATAATCGCAGGGCTCCTGCAACATCGAGTTAGAGTTGCGAGTGAGATGATGCGAGGGAGCTGAGCGACCAGGAGGGTGGTAGCTCTAGAGGGTCACCGCTTCTTCCCACATCCGAGGGAAGCTTTTGGCCGTTTCAGACTGAAATTGTGCATATCTGGTGCATACTAGTGAGTTTTTTGAACAATGTAATCAAGTAATGCGATACCACTGTGTTATGCTTTAGCTGATTAGGTACCTGCTCGATTTGGATGCTCAAATAAACATCACTAGATCCTGCTTGTATTTGTGTTAATCTGAAATGGCTGGTCGACCTCCTTCTTCTGCTTATACATGTACATATATAGTGCTCCTTCAGTTTTAGGCGAACTCACTACATAAGAACGCTTTCCTCCTGCAAGCAAGGGCGGCCTCCTAGAACCTGTCAGCGAAGTGAAATGCCTCTATAGATATACTTTTTTTTTTTCTGTTTTTTTTTCTGTATGCGTTGACTTAGCAACGGGAGTGAGAGCGCGTGAGATAGCCTCATTGCGTGAGAGTGGCACCGCTGCAGCCACCAAACGCAGAGCATGACTCGCTCAGGCCAACAAGACACGTTTTCCGACATAATGGCGCTACGATCGCGACGCTCCCCGTTGTCGCGGACACTGTCATCATCACCTGGCGAGCTGGAGCAATGCGCCGTATCATCGTCGTAGTAGTAGGTGCCGTCCCTGGCCGGATGGCGTGTCGAAGAGCCAGCAGACGATGTCGCCGTGTCGTGATCAGGCAGATCGGCCGTGTCACTTCCCTCTGCTCGTGGCACCTGCGACGCCAACGAAGCAACGTGTTGTCATACGCCCGTCCCACGGCAACGGCAACAGCCCGCGAGGGATTATTCGTAGAGGGTGACGAAGGGGGCACATCAAAACCGACGCCTCGAGAGGCGCTAGCGAGGAGGGGAGAGGGCAGGCGGCGAGATAAGGATCGCGAGACAGAGGGAGATTGAGATACAGACAAGAATCAAGAGAAGACAGAGAGACGAATGAAGAGAGGGCCAACAGAGAGAAGACGGCGCGCGAAATGGAGAGAGCAAAGATACGAGAGAGGACCTCCCCAGCGAGCCGCGACGAAAGCGAGAATAGACAATATGCAGACGGAGCGAGAGCATGAGATACAGCCACGAAATAAAGAAGCGACCAAGAGAGACGAATGAGAACAGACGAAGATCGACGAGAGACTCAAGAGCCGAGAATGAGAGAGAGTGACATAACCAGGAGAGAAGAGAAGAGAGAGAGAGAGAGATAGAGCGAGAGAGAGAGACATAGAGAAGACGTAAGCAGAAAGAGTAGAGACGTCAGAGAGAAAGACGGAGAGAGATGATGACGAAGAGCGTAACAGAGCAAGCAGCACGCCTCCGCTGCAGCCTGGGAGACGAACGAACCGCCCCGGCTCTCCTATCTAGAGCGGCGCCGAGCTACAACGTAAAGACGCCGCTTGTTAGCGAACGGTGCCATGTAGGAGTAACGGCGACCTCTGCGACCTGTCCCGCTACGAACCCCATCCCTTCCACCGGCGACCCATTGTGCAGCACCTGCACTCCGTGAGCTGTATATATAGTAAGATAAATATAGATAATTATCGGTACCTCGTCCATACAGGCCAATTGGCACCCCGGTATAGGTCCGTGTGTGGTTATCTAACGGCGTTATCTTGCACCAGCGTATAGGGTTGATAGGTACGGTTGTTGGTTATATAAAGGCGTTATATAACACCAAGTATAAGGTGTTATGGAGGACCTGAGATCTTCGGGGTTGACAATAACTGGCACGAAACAACGCGCCGACACGATAAGACCTGGGCACAAATCAAGCAGGCGCCCACGTGTTATCAGGAACACCACCCTCTCGCCAGCCGAGGCAGAAGCACGATGCCCAGATACGTCACGAAAGGCACTCCCTTTCGAGACAGTAGGCTCCCTACAAGGAGACGAATTCTTCATGTGGGCGATACGGTAAGGTGTGTGAGTGCGCACGTATACCGCATGACGTATCCCACTGCAGCCCTCCCACGTCCAGACGGCCATCGCTCGGCGACTAGAGATTGATAGCGAACAGCCTCAGGGCGATGTACTGGTCGAGGAAACTCCACTCGCACGTCCCCGCACGCCTGCGAGCGCGAGCGCGACGCAGACAAAGCCGGACGACGCACGACCAATGCAGAGCACTGGCGAGCGCAGCGACGCACCGAAGAGGAAGAGGGCATCTATGTCCACACCCACCATAGTCCACGCACAACGACTCCTAGCCGATAGCACGCCCAGACCGCATCCTAGCAGCCCACACGCACGCCCGCGTTCATATCAATAGCCCTAGCACCAGCTAGCACGCAGCACGCACACACCCACGCGCGGCGCCACACCCACATAACACCATGCACACACGCCGGGGGGGGGGGGGGAGGGGGGGCCAGCACTGCATAACCCACACACGCACGCACCACCACATATACACACACCGCACAGCGCACCTGCACGTGGTGGCGATGGCTAGCTCGCTGCAGGCTCCTACCTTGAACATGGCTACCGCTGCTGACTCCCGCGGCTGGGGCCATGTCTGACCGATGACGCCCCTCAACATGTGGACATGTGCTACGATGAATGACTCACCTCTGTGGACCTGTGCTGATGAATGACCATCTTGGCCATGGTTGCCAGATAGGACTCCCGCTGTGACCATGTGTTGACGATGACCCGACTCACGGCTGTGGACTATGTTTGATGATGATGACTACACCCTGTGACGTGTTTGGACGATGACGACTGCACCCTGTGGACATGTCGCGCTGACGATGATGACTCACCCTGTGGACATGGTTGACCATGCTGACTCCCGCTGTGACATGTGCTGACGATGACACTCACCTGTGACATGGTTTGACGAGACGCCTCACGCGTGGGACCTGTCGACGATGCTGACCCCACCCTTGGACATGTGTTGACAATGATGACCACCTGTGACATGTCTGACAAATACTCATCCCCCGTGACCTGTGCGACAATGATGACTCCCCTTGGACGTTGACAATGATGCCTCACCTGCTGGACATGTGCTGACGATGATGAGCACCTGTGACAGTTTGCCATGATGCCTCACCTGTGACATGTGCTACGCTAACGATTAAATGACTCACGAGCTGGACCATGTGTTGCACGATGATATTCCCCTGTGGCGACATGTGCTGACGAAGACTCACCTGTGAGCATGTGCTGACGAGAATGACTCACCTGTGGACATGTGCGCCGATGCTGACCACCTGGGACATTGCTGCCGATATTGACTCACTGTGGACATGGTGCCCCGATGATGACTCACGCTGTTGGACCTGTTTACGATGATGCCTCCACGCTGTGGACATGTGCCTGCCGATGATGACTCACGACTGGGACATGTGCGACCGATGAACTCACCTGTGGACAATGTGCTGCACGATGATGCTCCCCTGTGGACATGTGTGACGATGATAGGACTCCCCTGTGGGACCCATTTTGCCGATATCTCACTCTGTGACATTGCGACCATGATGACTCACCTGTGCCCATGTGTTGACCGAGATGAACTCACACCTGTGCACATGTGCTGACGATGATCTCACCTGTGGACATGTGCTGACGATGATGACTCACCTGTGGACATGTGCTGACGATGATGACTCACCTGTGGACATGTGCTGACGATGATGGAGACGGTGCCCATCCGTGGTATGTCGGCAGCGGGTGTATGTCGGCAGTGTGGTAGAGGAACACGCCGACACTTCTCAACGTAGTGAACTGCGCTCCGACTTCGTTCATCAGCTTAGACGCGTCTTCACTCATGTACTTACACGTCTCTGTGTGACAACAACAACAACAACAATAATAATAGCAATCACAACAACAACAACGATTACGATAACGACGACAACAACAACAACAACAACAACACCAACAACAACAACAACAACAACAACAATAATAATACTAGCAATCACAACCACAACGATGACGACGACGATAATGACGACAACAACAACAACAACAACGAAACAACAATAATTATTATTATTATATCGGCGCAGGCGGGCTGATGCGCACGTGCCGCATGTGTGTGAGAGAGACGTCAGCGCCACCTACTGTCGCATTCGTCGTCGTTGACGCGGTCGTCTGTGTTGCCCGACAGACAGCTTTCGGAGAGGAGCACGGAGCAGAATCCAAGCTCCTCCTTCCACTGCCACCAGACGTAGTCTCCCTTCATCACCGATAGCATCTCTGAAACAACACACAGTTTCTCTGCTCACTCGCTATAGTAGCTGATGAGATTGCCGCACTCCTTTTCGCTCCTTCATTCGCCCCCCTTCTCTCTCTCTTCTCTCTCTATCTCTCCCCACTTCTCTCTCTCTCCTTTGCTCTCTCTCTCTCTCTCTCTTTCTTAACTAAATATGTTCTTTTAGTAATTAAACTACTCTAATATTAGGGTAGGGTTAGGGTTAGGGTTAGGGTTAGGGTTTGATTGCTACGCGCTACCACCCCCTCCCTCCCACCACTGCAGTCGCCACCAGGCGGCGTGCGCACCTGGTTTGGCCTCGGTCGCCGACAAGTCGACCTCGTGTTCGTACGGCTTCGGGTGTACGATGACGACACCCATGTAGTCGGCCACCTCCTCGTAGTTCTGGTCGGAGAAGTAGAAGACGCCGACGTTGTTGAAGACGTGAGACATCAGACCATTCTTACTGCACATGACAACAGCGCCACACATTAGCAGCGGCGACGGTCGACAACGTCATGGGGGCATTCATCACAATTACACAAGGTCATCGTCAATGTAATGGGGGCATTCATAACGACACAATGTCATCGTCAATGTCATGGGGGCATTCATAACAACACAAGGTCATCGTCAATGTCATGGGGGCATTCATAACAACACAAGGTCATCGTCAATGTCATGGGGGCATTCATAACAACACAAGGTCATCGTCAATGTCATGGGGGCAGTCGATCATAACAACACAAGGTCATCGTCAATGTCATGGGGAGGCAGTCGATTCATAACAACACAAGGTCATCGTCAATGTCATGGGGCATTCATAATGACACAATATCATCGTCAATGTCATGGGGGCATTCATAATGACACAAGGTCATCGTCAACGTCAATGGGGGGCATTCATAATGACAAAAGGTCATCGTCAATGTACTGGGGCATTCATAACAACACAATGTCATCGTCAATGTCATGGGGCATTCATAATGACAAAAGGTCATCAATGGTAATGGGGCATTCATAAATGACACAAGGTCATCGTCAACGTCATGGGGGGATTCATAACGACACAAAGTCAGGTCAATGTAATGGGGGCATTCATAAGACACAAGGTCATCGTCAATGTCATGGGGGCATTCATAACAACACAATGTCATCGTCAATGTCATGGGGGCATTCATAACGACACAAATGTCATCGTCAACGTCATGGGGGCATTCATAACGAACAAGATCATCGTCAATGTCATGTAATCATGGATCGTAAGGTTATAAGGATCGATAGAGGTGATCGGTAATCAATATTTAGGTAACGTATGTGGTAAAGATCATGCGGGTATATAAAGTTAGTCATAGCTATCATCAGGAGTGAATAATAATAGATTATTTATTATTATTTATTCTATTAATATTATTAATATTAATGATTTTAAATTATTAATATTAATGATTTAATTATTGATTATTATCATTAATTATTAATTATTAATAATATTATTAATATTATATATCCTAATAATCTCATTATAAATCACTCCTGATATTCATGCAGTTATAATGGTAAAAGTCTCATTTCATATGTGTCAGATTATAGTTACAGTTACTAAGAGTCGCAAGAGCAGAAAGCTCCTGATGACTACGGTATCGCAGAATCCACGAGAGTGATCATCGTTGTTTAGTCGTCCGAAATTCGATTCTTGAAAAACTTCGAAATTTAATTTTTCCTTTTTACACAATTTTTTCTTTTTGTTTCCCGCTTTCGTCAACCAGCGCATTGGACGTCACGTAGCACAGCGACAAGGCTCTGGCGCATCATTCACACGTGAAGACAACATCGGTTATCGTTCAAAGCTGCTCAACAGCGCTCGCAGCAGCACATCGAATCTGTCAGCTTTGCTTTTAGCGCGCGTTCACGCATTACGTGTAGCCTTACCTCGGGACAGCCACTTGAATCCGCCTTTTGTCGGCTGTAATACAGTAACAATGACGGTTCATGTTAGAACAAGCGGCGGGGAGAGGCACGGGCGGTGGCGTCTTTACGACAAATCTTTCCCAATGAATTAATGCTCTGTCGCTCACAGGCTCTGCCGCTGTGTCGATAGAATGACGCTACATTTCAGCAGGAGCGTATAATGACAAATATTATACGCTCCTGATTTCAGGCGGACGGACAGCGCGATATCAGCGCACGGTTTGTGTGAGCTGATGGATTACACGAATCCAGTTAGCGGAGTTCATGCTCGTTGTCATTATACTTAGCTTCACTGTATATAGTCCCTCTCTCTCTCTCGTCTCTCTCTTCTCTCACCTCTCCATCTCTCTCGTCTCTTCTCTCTCTTTCTCTCTCCGCGTCATCCTCTCTCTCTCTCTATATATATATAATATATATATATATATATAATACTATATATATATATATTATATATAATATAATATAATATAATATAATATAGTGAAGCTACAGATAATGGCCAGAGCGTGAACTTCGTTAACTGGGTCCGTACTAGTATATATAATTAATAGTATATATATAGTATATATTAAATAATATATATATATATATATATAATATATATATATATATATATTATAGTATATATAGTATATATACCCTATCTGGAGTGGACAGAGACTTTGTATTCGCTCACAAGGTCATGTGCCGTATGTTGAGATGCGGCAGTGTGGCCGACGTATAAGTAATAGCGTAGAGGTAGGTAAGAGTACCGGTGATGAAGAACGAAGTATTATATATATATATATGTATATATATATATATATATATATATATATAGTTATGTCTCCAGATGTTGTCATTTCAATATTTTCTGTGTAATTTAATTTTTACGCATTTGGAAAACTGACCTTCTTATATATATATATATATAGATGTGTATGTGTGTGTGTGTGTGCGTGCGTGCGTGTGTGTGTATTAATGCAGACGCAGTGGGAAAACATGTAATTATACTCGGAAACTTACGGTCAGTGGTTCAGTGGGGTCGCGATCCATGGACTGTGGCTCTACCTGGTAGATTGTATGCCTTCGCTTTACCTGTAAGCGCAGGAAAACGTGGTTCCGTGGTTCGAAATAATATAAATATAACAGACGATATTTAAATGTCGGTCGAGATGACCTTGACAGGCTGGACTAACCTTGAACTTATCCCACTTCCACCAGAGGCGGTCTCCTTCACAGAGGGTAATCATCATTGGCGCGAACGAACGATCCTGCACCTCTACCATGTACTCACTGCCAACAAATATATCCATAAACACACACGCACACATTAAAACCGCATGTTCTCGCAGCAAAGATAGAATAGCAAAGAAAGCATAAATATATATACCTACTGTGAGCTCGTCCATGTTGTAAAAATTTACTACAACTTATTTGTATTGCTATACTTTCACAATATTTCTTCATAAAATCTAAACGAAAGTACCTACTCATTTTACGAAAGTAGCAATAGAGGATGTTTACACAGTGTTTACACATGTCGGTCCACAGCCGAGCGAACGTTGTGCTGCATTAACAGTTCTTTTCTGTGATAACACATGTTATACTTTATTGATCGATGTTTACTTAGTACGAAATTGTGAAATTTGTTGAAATCACATGTTATCTACATTACTTATGCAATCAGGAAACAAATATATCGTTTTCGTTCCAGGAACTATTTGCGCTAGCGTAGGCCTACTGTTGGCTCTTCACTCCAAAACAACTTATGTGTATCTATATACGCCGAAACCGCGTCGGACGCGGTTTTGAAAATCCCAATGTTTGGAGCACATTTCTTGCTCAATAACAACATTTCGTGATGTTTTCATACTGCAAGTATGCTCACAGTAGATGTATGTATGCTTTTTGTTGCGAGGTTTATCTACTTTAATGTGTATAGTTAATGAATAAATAAATAAATAAATAATATATATGAACGTTATCATTTCGCCTCCTGATTTCGCGTGTACACTGATGCAGATGATAATGCCGACATCATCATCGTCTTCATGACTAGGTGGAGAGAACTCCACCAGAGATTGTGTGCAAAGTGCGTGCAGGCGTACACTTAACTGCCCTTCTTTTTTGCCCCGCCACCAGCAGGCAAGCGTTTACTTGCTTCGGGCTGCAGCTGCTTAGAGTGATTAAACTCTCACGAGAACCGCTTCACTTCAAAGTGGTAAATCGAACGTTTTACGGGCTACTGAGTCGGAGGAGGCGGCGTGCAGTAGCAGTAGCGGTAGCGACAGCAGCAGCAGTAACAGCAGCAGCATCAGTAACAGCAGCAGCATCAGTAGTAGCAGTAGTAGTAGTAGCAGCAACAGCAGCAGTAGCAGCGGTGGCAGCAGCAGCAGTATCAGCATCAGTAGTAGTAGCAGCAACATCAGCAGCTGTAGCAGCGGCGGCGGCAGCAGCAGCAGCAGCAGCAGTAGCAGCAGTAGGAGCAGCAGCAGTAGCAGCAGCAGCAGTAGCAGTAGCAGCAGCAGCAGCAGCAGCAGTAGCATCAGCAGCAGCAGCAGCAGTAGCAGCAGCAGCAGCAGCAGTAGCATCAGCAGCAGCAGCAGCAGCGGTGGTTCTGCGCGTGCGCACGCACGCATGCTGGCGTTACAGCGTGAGCCCGCAGCACGTGTAAAACATCGCTCTCAGTCACTATCATGTTTTGCTGTTTGTTTTTCTCCCCGCTGAATTCATTAGTTAATTGCCCGACAGCTCGTTAAGACAAATGAAAAGACTGACAAAATATATAACCGCGGTGAACAAAAAGCAAAACGAAAAAATTATATCTCCGCAGCATACATACACGATAACAAACATCTTTGTTCTCATTTATCACGGTAATGATTCAATCACTTCATGATCAACAAAGAAAAAATACACTATCGGGCTCATTACCGAAATCGACCCCAATTAGCATATGAAATATGCAAATTTTTGCCGCTGATTCGCTAATGAAATGAGAAAAACGTGAGGAAGGAAATGCTTTCCTAGTTTGGATCGGTCGTTCCACGACCCCGGCTTGATGACAATGATGAACTGTTATCAAATTCCATCCCTGGTCAGTGATTATCTTACTTGACCCCCCTCACACATACACATGCAAACACACGCAAACACACGCGCCGGCACGCACACGCGCGCGCGCACACTCACACACGCACACACACACACACACACACACACACACACACACACACA
>NW_014577520.1:6592-8563 GCF_000485595.1 Priapulus caudatus | reverse complement strand
GCACAACCAGTCCCTGCCCTCACACACACACGGCTTCCGCCTATCCTGGGCCTTGTTGTCCTTCTGGCTGTGTGCTTCTTCCCGCAGCACCCACACCGCACACACACACATCACACACCCACACACCACACACCAATACACGCATGACACCCGCACGACACAATGGGCCGCTTCGGGGCGCACCCGCGCACATCACACCGCACACTACACACACAGTTATTGGGGTGTACTAGTTGGGGGGGTCCGCACACACACACACACACACACACACACACACACACACACACACACACACACACACACACACACACACACATCTTTACGAGAAGCTGCATTCCTAAGTAGCTGGGAGTGTTTTGCGAATAAGCGCATTAAATTAATAGAGGCCGACGCTGAATTATTAAGGAACGTGTGTTAGGTGTGCTCACACCATAAATTACAAGGGTAGACAGACGGGCGCGTGTTACAGGGCCGTATTAAGCTAGTGCGGGGCCTGTAGCACATGTTATAAAGGGTCCCTAAATTTAAAAAAAAACATTTAAATATTAAAACACATCAATTTAACTTAATCTAAATCTAATAAATTTAATCTATATATCTGTACATTTGTAATAGATTTGCTCGCCTCGAATTAAACATTTAAACATTAAACAACTGCTTTCAGACCAGACTGATATACTTGCAATAAAAGCGCGTGCCGTATTCAGGGCCGTAGGCTGAGCAAATTCCTAGGGGGGCAGTGGCGGATCCAGGATTTCAAGAAGGGGGTAGAAACAGGTGGGGGGTCTGGGGGTCATCCCACAGAAAATCCACACGCACACGCACACACACGCACACACGAACACGCGCACACACGCACACACGCACGCGGGACTGCAGTATTGATGGTAATGTCAAAATCGGTAGCATTATCTTGAGCTGTAACGTGAATTCCACCTTTATGTGAAGCGTGCCAATATGGCCGCCGCCAGAGCCGATTGTCGCGCCACCTGTAGGGGCTGGGTGTAACCATCGCTAACAGGGTCAGTATACTCACCGTGGTCCGTCCCTAACTTCAACGATGCACAGGTGGGTGACGCCGATGCAGTCGCCTTCCGTTTGGAAGAAGTACATGCCGGGCAGCCTGCAGCAGACGAATAGCATTGACGTCATCAACGGTGGCGTCATCGTCGGCGTTGCCAAGACAACTGCGTGACGCCGAATATTGCTACTACGATGATATGATACAAGGATGGTGATGATGGCGATACGCCACAAGGATGGTGTCAAGTATGGTGTCAAGGATGGTGATACACCACAAGGATGGTGTCAAGGATGGTGTCAAGAATGGTGATACATACAACACGCGAGCATCCTTCTTCACCACACAGCACAACAGTCACGGTGTACACAAAAAGTACTCACGGAAATGTCTTGATGTGTAAGCCGGTCTGCGTGGAGGGAGATCCTCCCCTGTGTGTGTGAGAGCAGCAACACGAGCGTTAGCTACGACTAGAGGCACCGACCACAAATTATGTGCTGTACTGCGTTACTGCATTTTACACGTTATATCTGCCTTACTGCAATACTACCTATACGTCACTGCACTGCAGAGATGCCAACACATATTTGAAGCAATCTGTAGTTTCTGGCCATGAAATTAGTAGTTCGAGGGTCACGTAGTGACCCGAGTTTGCTAGTGGGGTCCGGCATGCCCCCCAGAAAATTTGTTGATTCTGAGATGCAATTTCCTGCATTCTGAGGGTCAAAAATGAAAATAAATTTACAAAAAAATGTCAATAATTGACAACAACAAAAATTCCGATCACAGTGAAATTCGTAGTTTGATAAAAACTGGTCGTAGTGGTGCAAAAGGAATAGAAATTCGTATAAAATACGGATAAATCGTAGTGGTTGGCATCTCTGCAGTGCAGTGATGTATAGGTAGTATTGCAGTAAGGTATATATAACGTGTAAAATGCAGTAACGCAG
>NW_014577520.1:5542-6582 GCF_000485595.1 Priapulus caudatus | reverse complement strand
GCGTGCGTGCGTGCGTGCGTGCGTGCGTGTGTGTGTGTGTGGTCGCGAGAGCGCAATTTCCGTACACAACAGCAGCAGCACTTTTGATCTTTGACTAACATTCCCTAATTGACCGCGAAAGGCAGGTGCACCGGTCAACAAATAACACACCGGTCAACAAATAACACACATAATAGATGCCAGAGGCTGACCTAGAATGGGGTTGCACCCCCCCTCCCCGTTCAGCCACTGGCTAATGCTGTGATGCCAGTAAAATAGGGCCAAGAATAAAAAAAAGTCAGTCTGCAGGCGGATAGAAGCTGGGGATTTCCCCTGCACGCTAAAACGAGGGGGCACGCTACCTTCACTCAAATATCAAACCCCCCCATCTCCTGAAAGATAGATCCATCCCTGGATACGCGTAGATACTACAGCCGAGCAGATCTCGTCTGCTTGATCGAACTCACAGGCGCCTGGAGCGTCTCAATAAAGAAAAATAATGCTAAATAAACACGAAATGTATTTACTACCAAAGTCTTAATGTTTCTCTACTCTCTTTCGCCTATTATTGCCGATAATTTCCTGCAAATGCCGTTCAAATGCTCTTCTGAAACACACACGCACACCGCACGCACGCACGCACGCACGCACGCCGATGCACGTTTACACTTATATATATATAATAATGGGCGAAAGAGAGTAGAGAAACAGTTACAAATAATTGTAAAAATTTGACAGTTTAGAGATATCACTAAAGAAGGCCTTTAAGACTTTGGTAGTAAATACATTTCGCAAGCAAGCATCGTTTATCATCTGACACAAGCATCGTTTATCGGCTGACGCAAGCATCGTTTATCGTCTGACGCAAGCATCGTTTATCGTCTGACGCAAGCATCGTTTAACGTCTGACGCAAGCATCGTTTAACGTCTGACGCAAGCATCGTTTATCGTCTGACGCAAGCATCGTTTATCGTCTGACGCAAGCATCGTTTAACGTCTGACGCAAGCATCGTTTAGCGGCTGACGCAAGCACCCCCCCCCCCCCGACGCTGAGGGGAATC
>NW_014577520.1:3614-5500 GCF_000485595.1 Priapulus caudatus | reverse complement strand
AGAGAGAGAGACGGAGAAGAGAGACGGATGTAGAGAGACGAAGACGAGAGAGAGATAAGAGAGAGAGAGGATGAGAGAGAGAGAGAGAGAGAGAGAGAGAGATCGAGAGAGAGATGAGAGATGCAGAGAAGAGAAGAGAGAGAGACGAGAGACGGAGAGAGATCGAGAGAGAGAAGAGAGTGAAGAGAGAGAGAGAGAGAGAGAGAGCAGAAGAGAGGAGAGAGAGAGAGAAAAAAAGAAAAAAACCCCAAAGAAAAAAAAAAAAAGGGGAGAAGAGGGAGAGCGGGAGAAGAGAGAGGACAGGGAGGGGAAGAGGATAGAGAAGAAGAGAAGAACGAAGAGAGAGAGAGATGAGAGAGAGGAGGAGAAGGAGAGAGAGAGAGCAGTAGAGAAGGAGAGAAGAAGAGAGAGAGAGAGAGAGAAAGTAGGAGAGAGAGACACACAGAGCGAGAGAGAGAGAGAGAGAGAGAGAGAAGAGAGAAGAGGGGGATAGTAAACAAACAAACAAGCAAGCAAACAAACAAACAAACAAGCAAACAAACAAGCAAACAAACAAACAAACAAGCAAGCAAGCAAGCAAACAAACAAACAAACCGCAAGCGCGCTTTGCACACACACTCACTGATCTTGCGCTGGCGCGCTGACATGCGCGACGACAGCGCCGCCGTGCGGGACGTGCGCGCGCCCTTGATGGAGGACATGCGTGACGAAGCCTTCGAGCTGCTCGTCGTGTACGAGCTGCTCTGTCGATCCATCGACACCTCCTTCGCAGCGGACGAGCCATTGCCCATGCCGACACGCTGCCCCGGGGGCCGCTACTCAGAAGCGACGAAGCCGATTAGCACCTGCAATGATTGATACATGTGTTACAAGTTACATGTTTGCTTTAAAAGGTACAAAAACACAATTTTTTGATAAAATACCTAAAGGAGAGCAACGATATGATATACAAAATAATTGTTTAGTGTATTTTAAAGGAAACAAATATAATCCATTTCGCATAGGCTTATTAAGCTGGATTTTACGACTGCCGTTACCATGGCAGCGGACTGCAGCATCGGCTGCACGGCGAAGAACAGCAGCGAACCTGAATTACTCCCACAGGCACTTGGAGCGTTTCAATAAAATGTAATGCTAAATAAATACGAAATCTATTTACTACCAAAGTCTTAAAGTTTCTCTACTCTCTTTCGCCTATTATTGCTGATATACACGCGTGCGCGCACATACCCCCGTGCGTGCGTATACACGCATGCGCGCACGTACACGCATGCGAGCACGTACACGCATGCGAGCACGTACACGCGTGCGTGCACGTACACACGTGCGTGCACATACACGCGTGCGCGCACGTACACATCATCAACAACAACAACAACAACAACGACGACGACGACGACGACGATGACGACGGCAGCGACAGCATCATGATTGTGATCATCAGCAACAGTATCAGTGACGATGACGGCTACAGTATAGTTACCTACACACCCGCACACCTGTATGCATGCACCTAGCGTGCGGGGCCAAACATCCTACCTGTACACCTACACACCCGCACACCTGCATGCATGCACCTAGCGTGCGGGGCCAAACATCATACCTGTACACCTACACACCCGCACACCTGCATGCATGCACCTAGCGTGCGGAGCTAAACATCCTACCTGTACACCTACACACCCGCACACCTGCATGCATGCACCTAGCGTGCGGAGCTAAACATCCTACCTGTACACCTACACACCCGCACACCTGCATGCATGCACCTAGCGTGCGGAGCTAAACATCCTACCTGTACACCTACACACCCGCACACCTGCATGCACGCACCTAGCGTGCGGGGCCAAACATCATACATGTACACCTACACACCCGCACACCTG
>NW_014577520.1:0-2776 GCF_000485595.1 Priapulus caudatus | reverse complement strand
GATATCTCTCGCGTCCCCCCCTCTCTCCTCTCTCTCTCTCTTCTCATCTTCTTCCTCTCTCTCTCTCTCTCTCTCTCTCTCTCTCTTTCTCTCTCTCTCGTCTCTCTCTCCTCTCTCTCCTACTTCTCCTCTCTCTCTCTTCTCTCTCTCTCTCTCTGTTCTCTCTCTCTCTCTCTCTCTCTCTCTCTTCTCCTCATCTCTCTCTCTCTCTCTCGCTTCTCGCTCGCTCTCTGTCACTCTTCTCTCTCTTCTGTGTCCACTTCACTCTCCTCTCTATCTCTCTCTCTCTGCTCTCTCGTCTCTTCACTTCTCTCTCTCTCTCTCTCTCTCTCTCTCTCTCTCTCTCTCTCTCTCTCTCTCTCGCTCTCTCTCTCTCTCTATCTAGCTCTCTCGCTCTCTCTCCCGCTCTCTCTCTCCTCAGCTCGCTCGGAAGGCTTTGTAGTAAGCAATTCCATTGAAAGACAATTCAGTTCCTCAGGGACGCGAACAGACAAGAAGTTTTACAGTAAAAACATGGCGTCACTTAATCAGCCGATCGCATGTGCGCGTGTGTGCGTGCGGGTGGGTATACGCGTGAGTACGTGCATGCGTGTACGCGTGCATGGTTGTGCGCGCGTGTGTATGCGTGTGTTTATGCGCGTGTTTGTGAGGTAGTGGTGCACTGCAAAGTTATAGTGATTGCATGCTCGAATGACTTTCTGCCATCGACATCAAGTCGCCACCGAGGTCTACACTAAAACCGTAAAAAAACATTGTAAAACCAATTCTTCGTTTTTTCATGTCGATCGCGTAGGAAAGATGGTCTCTCCTGTTTTGCTGTTATGTTATCTTGTCTTAATTGCGATCCGGAAACTGGTCTTTTTTTCTGTGGTTGAAATTTCCCTCCGGTACAATCATCGCTACAATCTCATGTGGATTGCGAAATCAAATCCTTAACAATCTATATTGCTTTCGATAATACTACCTACTACGTTTAATTAGAAATGTTCAACAGTGATAGCCGTCCAGCTCCATAAAAATAATATAGTAGATGTAGTGTATGTATGTAGTAGTGTATGTAGTAATGTATGTAGTAATGTATGTCGTAATGTATGTAGTAGTGTATGTAGTAATGTAGTAGTATGACTGTCTCCATATATTTCAATGTCCAGCTCACAACACTGTCACTGCCCAAAAAAGTCCCGAGAGAAAAATCACGTAACCGTAATTTATGACCTGCTACGAAACGGGGTCGCCGAGCATGCGCAGATCGGCTTATCACGATCCTGCTCATCGCGGCTTTCCATGACAATGATTTGCGACAAGGTGTTAGTTTTGCGACAACGTGTTAGATTTGCGATAACATGTTAGATTTGCGACAACGTCTTAGATTTGCGACAACGTGTTAGATTTAAGACTAATCCTAGTATAGTACTAGGATTAGTACTAATACTTTACTAATACTAACTAATTTACTAGTAACTACTTTACTAATACTAATTAGTATAGTACTAATACTTGTTCTGATAGGCTTTGACGAAGATGGCGACAGACGTGTCATTAATTAGTTATTAAATAATATAACGACAGCTCGCGATATACTGTACAATGATGAGAGCTCGCGCGCCATCTTGCCTCGCGGGGTTTCTGTTTGTTCTCTATGCAATGCCGACAACTGTGTGAAACCCTGATATGACACGGGATACCTACGACAGATTAGTGCACACATGCAGAACACACTCTAATACACATCATTCTCCGCGGCGCCTCGGGGTGACACGTACACTACTGTGAAGAGTGACAGCCCTGACCGCAGTGCTAGCCGTGGCTTCAAAAAATCCAATCAGCATTTAGCAGAATAATTATATATATAATATCCATATCGATATATATATATATATATATATATATATATATTAGTATATATATATCCGTATGTATATATATATAGAGGAGCGAGAGAGAGAGAGAGAGAGAGAGAGAGAGAGAGAGAGAGAGAAGAGAGAGAGATAGAGAGAGCGAGAGCGAGAGAGAGAATAAGAGATGAGAGATGTACGAGGAGAGAGAGGAGAGAGAGGAGAGAGAGAGGAGAGAGAGAGAGAGAGAGACGAGAGACTGAGAGATGGACGAGAGCAGAGAGAGGGAGAGAGAGACGAGAGAGAGAGAGATGAGAAGAGGAGAGAGAGGCGAGATTGTCGTTGAATAGCCGAGGGGGGGGGGAGAAGGAGGGGAGGAAGCGAAATTTATTTCGCGATTAAATCTTTCTAGAATGAGCTGCAATTACATTTTTTCTTGAATGAGCTGCAATAATATGTTTTCAGAATGCTTTTATAATTTCTTTCGAATGATTCATCTTTTGTGTTACTGGGACCTCGGAGCTTTGCCTATAGCTTCAACTGGGACGGTAGTACTATCTGTCTACAATGCTCTGATTGTACGGCGATCCTCCTCACACAACGTGCTAATCCATACATACCACTGATAATTCTCATTCATGCCTATGACATATATAACCTTGTTGTATAATCAATCTACTTAGGCAAGGTAAGCAAAAACCGTAGCAGATACTCCAATACACCACGCCCACGCACCCACGGACACGCATGCCACGCACGCACGCCACGCACGCACGCAGCGCCTACGCACACACACGGCACGCACGACACACACGCACCGCACGCACACATACACATACACACCACCATGCACACACACACACGACGCACACACACACACACACACACACACAGCAGCACACACACACACACACACACACACACACACACACGCACACAAC